>NC_059205.1:2135051-2162551 GCF_020615455.1 Coregonus clupeaformis | reverse complement strand
AAAATGTGGTTATGTTTTTTGCACATAGGTACAGGGATAAAACCTCAATTGGACACCCCTGTCCAATTCTGTATGTGGAGAAGGTAATGTCGTGGGGAGCTGGGGTTTGTTTTGCTGTACTCCTGGGAGGCCGTAGATGTCAATCGATGTGCTTTGGAGGGGGCTAGGGTTAGGGTTAGGGTACAGGGATAAAAACTCAATTGGACACCCCTGTCCAATTCTGTATGTGGAGAAGGTAATGCCGTGGGGAGCTGGGTTAGGGTTAGGGTTAGGGTTAGGGTTAGGGTTAGGGTTAGGGTTAGGGTTAGGGTTAGGGTTAGGGTTAGGTACAGGGATAAAAACTCAATTGGACACCCCTGTCCAATTCTGTATGTGGAGAAGGTAAGGGTTAGGGTTAGGGTTAGGGTTAGGGTTAGAGTTAGGGTTGGGGTTAGGGTTAGGGTTTAGGGTTAGGGTTAGGGTTGGGGTTAGGGTTAGGGTTAGGGTTAGGTACAGGGATAAAAACTCAATTGGACACCCCTGTCCAATTCTGTATGTGGAGATGGTAATGTCGTGGGGAGCTGGGGTTTGTTTTGTTTTACTCCTGGGAGGCTGTAGATGTCCATCGATGTGCTTTAGGGTTAGGGTTAGGGTTAGGGTTAGGGTTAGGGTTAGGGTTAGGGTTAGGTTTAAGAGAAAATTGCCCTTCAAGAGGACCAAATACACGGGCACATGTTCTCTAATTCTATTTCTCCTATTGATACATCATAGTCCTACAGGAAATTGGGAGATATACCCCAAAGAAAGATGTTATGGTTTATCCCTGAAAAAGAACAGATAAGAGTAACCTTTTCCTCCAAGAGGATAAACACCCAGACACTACCCAAACAATACATACCTTCTAATTCCCAGGCTCCTCAGAATACATCTTTATGAAGCCAGGGTTATAATTTAAAGTACCGATTAAGATTGTCAGTGTCAAGGTTAAAATTAGGCTCTCATACTTTTGTTTCAGACCTGTGGGATTCCTGATATCCACTTTTTAAGTCCCAAGGGGTTAGGGTTAAGGTTAGATTTGAGGTTTGAGTTCAAATTAAGGTTGGTATCGGGGTCAAGGTTCAGGGATTGAGGTGGGGTTAAGATTAGGATTGTGATTGGGGTTAGGATTAAAACTAAGGTTATTATCCAAGTTAAGATTAGGTTTAGGATTAGGGTTAAGGTTAAAGCTAGGGTTGGGATTGCTCCAGTTTCCAGGTAAGGTTAAGGTTAGGGTTCGAGCAAGGATCAGAATTACAATCAAGGTTAGGGTTATAGTTAGGGTAAACCAAGAGGTTAAACTTAGGGTTAAAGTTAAGTTTGAAGCTTGCGTTAGGGTTAAGGTTATGATCAAGGTTAAGGTTAGGTTTAGGATGGGGGTTAAGGTTAGAGCTAGGGTTGGGATTGCTCCAGTAAAAGGTGAGGTTAAGGTTAGGGTTCAGGTTAAGATCAGAGTTCGGGTTAGGATTGCTCCAATTAAAAGTGAGGTTAAGGTTAGGATTCAGGTTAAGGTCAGGGTTCAGGTTAGGATTAAGATTACAATCCAGGTTAAGGTTAGGTTTAAGATTAGGATTATAGTTAGGGTAAACCAAGGGGTTAGGTTTGGGGTTAGGTTTTAGGCCGGAGTTAGGGTTAAAGTTATGATCAAAGTTAAGGTTAGGTTTAGGATTAGGGTCAGGGTCAAGGCCAGAGCCAGGGTTGAAATTGCTCCAGTTAAAGGTGAGGTTAAGGTCAGGGTTGGGTTAGGGTTAGGGTCAGGGTCAGGGTAGACCAAAGGATTAGGCTTGTGGTTAAGTTTGAGACTGGGGTTAGGGTTATGATCAGAGTTAAGGTTAGGTTTAGGATTGGGTTTAAAGTTAGAGCTAGAATTGAAATTGCTCCGGTTAAGGTTAGGATTAAGGTTATAATCAAGGTTAAGGTTAAGTTTTGGATTAGGGTTGGGGTTATAGTTAAAGTAAACTGGGGTTGGGATGGTTCAGGTTAGTGTTCAGGTCAGAGTTAGAAAAGTTTAGGTCTCTAATACTTTTCATTAAGGCCTTTAGGATTACAAGTACCCAATTTTTTTATCCAACACCGCTCCTTGATCTGTCTGTGTTTTAGTGACCACCCCTGGTTAGATTCCAACCCTGCTATTCTTAACTGAGCTACTGGATGAGATCTAAAGTGGATGTATAGTGTGCTTTTAACCGACTCCTTACTTATATGATAGAGATGTTGTTTGAGTCTGGCTTCCAAGGAGTTCCTAGTTTCTCCAATATACAGTTTTCCACATTGTAGACATTCAATTCCATATACAATGTTGGTGGTCTTCAATTGAAATACCTCCCATACTGGAGCCCCTAGACCCGACCATTTATTCTGAATGTATTTAACTTGTCTAAAATGTGATCCACTCCGCCCGGCTTCTCCCTGAAACCAGAGTGTACCAGCACATCTTTCAAATTTTTATTTCGCCGATATGCTGATATTACTCTGAACTGTTGGAGAATCTCCACCTCCTCCCTCGTCTGCTCAAAATGATCCTTCACTATGGAATTAAACCTCATAGAAGACTGTGAATATGTGGTGACAAATGGAATAATGCATCCATCATTACTAGTCCTCCCACATATAGGTTCCGTTACAGACATATTGTTCACCTCTGCTCTTATAGTGCGGAGGAAACGTTTTGAGTATCCTCTGGGTCTGAGAGCCTTAAAAAGAATTCCTATAGCCTCCTTGACATGTTTTTCCTGTGTACAAATCCTATTAAATCTAATAAGCTGCGACTTTATCAACCCCCTGTAGGTGTGTTTTGGATGAAAACTGGATTTATGTAAGAGGGAATGGGTGTCCGTAGGTTTAAAATAAACCTTTGTTGCTAATCGCTTCAGGTTATCATTCCCCTCTACAAAAAATACCTCAGTGTCCAAAAATTCTATTCGTTCCGGCTGAACATTGTGTTTAATCGTAATTGACGGATGATGTGTATTCAGAATCTTCACAAATTGTGACACTCTGGCTCTAGGACTTTTGTATGTGAGCTAGAGTGTATGTTGTTTTGTTGGGGATTTGGGTGTTTTTCTATGTTGGTAGTTCTGTCGGGTGTATTTCTATGTTTGCAGGTCTGTGGGTTGTTTTTCTAGGTGTTGTATGTTGTAGTCAATGACTCCCAATCGGAGGTAACGAGTGTCAGCTGTCGGCTCGTTATCTCTGATTGGGAGCCATATTTAAACTGTCTGTTTTCACCTTTGTTTTGTGGGTTATTGTTCCAAGTTCAGTGTATTGTTACGTTAGGACTTCACTATCGTCTTTTGTTGTTTTTACGTGGTTGCTTTATAAATAAAGTCATCATGTTCACTCCACGCGCTGCGTATTGGTCCGCTCCTTCCGACGATCGTGACAGAATAACCCACCATAAAGGAACCAAGCAGCGCGTCCAGGAACAAAGGGTCTGGACATGGAAGGAACTGGTGGAAGGTAAAGGGTCCTGGACTTGGGAGGAGATCCTAGATGGTATGGATCGCCGACCATGGAACGAGACGGTGGAGAGGCGACGGCGAGAGAGCAACGGCATCAGCAGGGCCATCATCGTCGGAAGGACGAGAGGCAACCCCAAGAAATTTTTGGGGGCACATGGCTTGGGCGACGGAGCAGCAGGAGGCTGCCACAAGGCAGAGTCAGAGGGCTGCCAGGTTAAGGGGGCTGACGGAGGCAGAGAAGGGACGGATTCAGTGGGCTACCAGGTCAAGGGGGCAACTGGGTAAAGCAGGGAAGGAAAGTGTTGAGGCACGGCGTGAGGTACTGGGGTGTGTAACCAGTTCGGTCCGGCCCGTTCCTAGTCCCGTGGTGCAGCCAGTAGTGTGTGTTCCCGTACGGTACGGCCTGTTCCGGTCCCTCGCACTAAGGATACGGTGCGCGTCGCCAGCCCAGCCCGGCCTGTTCCTACTCCTCGCACCAGGGATACGGTGCGCTCGCCAACCCGGCCCGGCCTGTTCCGGCCACTCGCACCAGGGATACGGTGCGCGTCGCCAGCCCAGCCCGGCCTGTTCCTACTCCTCGCACCAGGGATACGGTGCGCCGCCAACCCGGCCCGGCCTGTTCCGGCCACTCGCACCAGGGATACGGTGCGCGTCGCCAGCCCAGCCCGGCCTGTTCCTACTCCTCGCACCAGGGATACGGTGCGCCGCCAACCCGGCCCGGCCTGTTCCGGCCACTCGCACCAGGGGATACGGTGCGCGTCGCCAGCCCAGCCCGGCCTGTTCCTACTCCACGCACCAGGGATACGGTGCGCTCGCCAGCCCGGCCCGGCCTGTTCCGGCCACTCGCACCAGGGATACGGTGCGCGTCGCCAGCCCCGCCCGGCCTGTTCCTGCTCTCCGCACTAGGCGTTATGGGAGTCCCCAGGGTCCAGCATGCCCTGTTCCGGCTCCCCGCACTAGGCGTTATGGGAGTCCCCAGGGTCCAGCATGCCCTGTTCCGGCTCCCCGCACTAGGCGTTATGGGAGTCCCCAGGGTCCAGCATGCCCTGTTCCGGCTCCCCGCACTAGGCGTCATGTGCGTTCCCAGGGTCCAGCAAGCCCTGTTGCTTCTCTCCGCACTAGCCCTGAGATGCGTGTCCTCAGCCCGGTACCTCCTGTTCCGGCACCACGCACCAGGCCTACGATGCGCCTCAGACGGCCAGAGTCTGCCGTCTGCCCAACGGGGCCTGAACTGTCCGTCTGCCCAACGCCGTCTGAACTGCCCGTCTGCCCAACGCCGTCAGAGCCTTCCGCCAGACAGGATCAGCCAGAGCCTTCTGCCAGACAGGATCAGCCAGAGCCTTCTGCCAGACAGGATCAGCCAGAGCCTTCCGCCAGACAGGATCAGCCAGAGCCTTCCGCCAGACAGGATCAGCCAGAGCCTTCCGCCAGCCAGGATCCGCCAGAGCCGTCCAGCCAGGATCCGCCTGAGCCAGCCAGCCAGGATCTGCCCCTCAGTCCGGTGCTGCCCTTTAGTCAGGTGCTGCCCCTTAGCCCGGTGCTGCCCCTTGGTCCGGTGCTGCCCCTTAGTCCGGTGCTGCCACTTAGTCCGGTGCTGCCCCTTAGTCAGGTGCTGTCCCTTAGACCGGTACTGCCTACTAAGCAGTTTGTGACTGTGGTGGGGTGGGGATCACGACCGGGGCCAGAGCCACCACCGTGGACAGACGCCCACCCAGACCCTCCCCTAGAGCGTATGCTGGTGCGCCCCGGAGTGCGCACCTTTAGGGGAGTACTGTGACACTCTGGCTCTAGGACTTTTGTATGTGAGCTAGAGTGTATGTTGTTTTGTTGGGGATTTGGGTGTTTTTCTATGTTGGTAGTTCTGTCGGGTGTATTTCTATGTTTGCAGGTCTGTGGGTTGTTTTTCTAGGTGTTGTATGTTGTAGTCAATGACTCCCAATCGGAGGTAACGAGTGTCAGCTGTCGGCTCGTTATCTCTGATTGGGAGCCATATTTAAACTGTCTGTTTTCACCTTTGTTTTGTGGGTTATTGTTCCAAGTTCAGTGTATTGTTACGTTAGGACTTCACTATCGTCTTTTGTTGTTTTTACGTGGTTGCTTTATAAATAAAGTCATCATGTTCACTCCACGCGCTGCGTATTGGTCCGCTCCTTCCGACGATCGTGACACAAATTCCATAAAATCTGAAAGTGAATGTGTCCATAACCCAAATATATCATCTAGATACCGTAAATACAAAATTGGAAGCTTTATACATTTGGGGAAGGCTGATTGTTCCCATTCTGCCATATAAATATTGGCATAGGACGGGGCAAACTTCTTCCCCATAGCTGTACCATGGATTTGAAGAAACCAATTAGAATTAAATTCAAAGTCATTTCTTGTTAAACTGAGTTCCAATAGTTGTAGTAAAGCCCCATCTGGTCTATCTAGGTCTGGATATTTATGGAAGATGTTTTTGATCGCTCTAAGACCCAACTGGGTGTCAATGTTGGTATACAATGAGTCAATATCAATTGAAAAAAACACAGTTTCTTGAGGCACACTAATTTCTTTCAATTTTGTCACAAATTCATACGTGTCTTTAATGAAACTTTGATGTTTCCGTGACAGAGGATTTATAAAATAATCTAAATACTCTGCTATTCTATACGATTCCGAGCCACAGTCCGATACAATCGGCCTACCACATGGAACCTCAGAAGGAATGGTCCAAGTCTCAGGAGGTTTGTGGATTTTAGGCAACAGATAAAATTGTCTGGGACGTGGGATATCTGGTCCAAATAGGTAAAACATTTGTTTGTCTGTAATGTAATTATTCTCATAAAGTTCTCCTAAAATCTGCCTAATTTGTCTCTGGGTCTCCTGCTGCAATGAATGAGTCAATGGTCTATAATGTTTAGAATTACTCAATTGCCTTTTCGCCTCGATCAGATACTGTGTTTTATCCAAAATAACAATCTTTGATCCTTTATCCGCTGGTTTTATAACTATGTTGGAATTCTTACTTAAGGATTTTAAGGATTTACGTTCTTGTTTTGTAAGATTATCTTTCCCTGCCATATAAAACCTAAATGTACTAAAAGAGGTAGAGTCTCTTTGAATTAAAGTCTGCATCGTATTAGACACTCCCTCTAACTTAGGCTCCCAATGTGATGGACCAATAAATTGTATTTTTTGGTTATCAGTATTATAATTAAAATGATCAAGTAATTTTAATTTTCTATGATAGGTATGCAGATCCCTCCTGAGCTCCCTGCAATCTATCTTGGTGGGTGTCGGGATAAACATAAGACCCTTCTCCAGAAGTTGCTGTTCTGCCGCTATAAGTCTAAAAGTAGTCGATAAGTTAAGTACATTAGAGTGCTGGGGAGTAATACCAATACACTCTTCCCTCTTAATAGTTTAACTGGTCTAGCCAGTAATTAAAAATGTTTACAGCTGTATCTGGTCTCCAATGTATTGGGTCGTCCTGCACTGTGTGAAATCTAAGTTTATTCAGATCCAATAGTTCCCTACAATTCTTCTGAATATACTTGTTCAATTGATTCAGTACCTCCTGCTTTTCCCATGGAAGCTCATCTGAAAAATGTATGATAGGAACATAAACCTGTGCATGAGGAAAAACTTCACCTGCTTTATTCAGTAGCTGTTGCAACTGCTTGACTGCAGTGGTATACTGCTGGTTCAAGCCGTTAACAAGACCCACTGATAGAACAACCTTCTGTGTGTTTTGCTGTTTCTCCAACTTGCCTATCACTCCTGCAATATGTCTGAAGGTTGCTCCCGGAAAACTATCTATCTGTGTATTAGTGTCAGTGAAACTAGAAATGCGCGCAAGGTTGGAATCCCCAATAAAGACCACGGGCTTTTTAATCTCAATACTCCAATCATTTATTTTCCTTTCAGTTCTAGAATGACATGTGGGATAAAAGAGTTTCTCCTTTTTTACAGGTTCCAGTATTGGTTCTGTCCCAGGGCCCGTGTCTTTTCCATTTGCCATTGCTACCTTACCCTGATGGTCCTCTTGCTGTGAACCTGTCGTAGAATTGGATAAAACCATGTCATCCATCAAAACAGCCACATTGTTCAATGGTAATTTTTGACCATTGCCGTTATTCACCGTAATCTCCAACGCCTCTACTGTTAAGAGTAAATTCGAGGGCTCTCTACCTGGAAGGGTCAAGGCTGGGACTTTAGGCTCGGCCAAATTGTTTCTTGGTCGCTGAGTTTGGGGATTCGGTATCCCCGTGCTCTTCCTGGTTATTGGGGTAAGTCTGAAGCTAGTCCCGCCACTCTTTGCAGGACCTAATTCCCGAGGGGTGAGACAGGACAAGAGGGGAGATAGTTGGTTAGTAGGTGAGCTCGTCGAAGGAACCACTCTACAAAGGGAAGTAGACCCAACATGAACTTCTACCTGCACCTCCCTTCTCTGCATACCCCCAGCAAGCCCTGTGGTATTGCTGTTGATAGTCTGACTATGGTTTATCGGTTTATCTACAGGATTACTGAAGGCCTGTTTATTAACCATATTGTCCCTTACCGAAGTGTCGCTCTTGCCCCCTGGGATATTCCTGCATATTCCAAAGTCCCTGTGGGCCTGGGCTCCCATTGAGACCCTACCAGTTGGTGACTTGCTGGTCACCGCAGCCGCATAACTGGAATGGGCCTGATGAGAAGTTATCAGTTTAGTAGAGGCCGGCGGGTCAATTGGTTTTTGCAACATGTTTTTTAAGGTACTTACTGACGAAGATGTAAATTTGTGTTTATATCTTGCCTTTGCCCACATCACCGCTTTATCTAGAGCTTCTTGATTATAAGTTGGGCTATTCTGAATGCATAAGGCAATTACCCCATCATAATGCTCCCTCAGAATATCCATATTATTCTCCATCCACCTACTGGTATTAAGTTTTACCTTTGCCAGGGTCTGTTGGTTAGGCGAGGAGGGTTTAATAAAGGCCGCCAATTTGTTCACCTGTCTTACCATCCCTGCTGGAAAAGAATGATTAACTGCAGAATGATCTAATATTTCTGAGTGATGAATTGCTTGTAGAGCCTTGAAATATCCCTTTGTGCAAGTATTATCTTGCAAAGAAGAAACATTCCTAATCTCTCCAGTAGACTCACCCTCATCATTTAAACTAACTAGAGCCTGGAAACGGTTATGTAGTGGCACTGCCATGGTAAAGGTTCAAAACCAGGAACCCTTGCTGGAAATCCCAACTGAAAGAAGGGATCATATAAAGGTTAAATCCCCCCACAATATATAATTGGAACCAATCAACCCCAAAAAAATTATATATATACACACATACAAAAGACAAAAAGAAAAATATATACACCAAAGACAAAAAGAAAAAATTAGAAAGAATTAGCCCTATTTTAAATAAAAAACTCCAATGAAACAAAACCCAATGTAAAGAAAGGATAAGAGGTCAGCACTCACAACTCATTTACTCCAACAACAAATAATTGTCCGTTGCCATCTGGTGGTTACCCCAGATCCGTAGGAAATTACCACTTTAGGTTAGGTGTCACTCCATAAAAACACACAAAGGTGAGAAAAAAAAACCCCCACTCAAGTGGGAGAAAAACACTCCATTCAAAAGTGATCACTCCTTTATGGTTCAATTCTGATAGTGGTTCCACTTCAAGTCACTCCAAATGTTCAAATCTTCATGTGTACACACAGTGATTTTGGGAGTACTCACCAACCCAGAGAAATGGATATCTCACACGGAAAAGAGCTCTTCCATACCATCCCCACCAAGTCTCCAAAGGTCCATGTGCTTATCTTTGTTTGTAGGAAAAATGGTGTCCTTTTAGAATAGTGAGATACAGTAATCCTCTTCTGATTCACATTATCAAAACCTTTTTTGTTTCAAGGTAAAAAGATAAAAGGAGTATTGTTTAAAATTAGGAAGAAAAAATTCCTGACGTTTCGCACAATTCGTGCTTCTTCAGAGGGAAATAGACAGAAAATGAGAAGAGGCCAGCCCATATAGTATGAGAACGGGTGAGGGGAGGGGTTAAGGTACTAAGCCTGACCTTCCATTGGTGGACTATTATGTCCATCCTATGTCCTCCAACACACCTGTCCTTAATTCTACAAATTTCCCATTGTTTTTTCACCTTCCTTGTATAAACCAATCTACATGAAGGGAAAATGTGGTTTTGTTATGACATCGTTCCCCACTACAAGAAGACCTCTAAAGAAATTCCAAATAAATAAATCAAAAGAAAACAGGGCCAAAACACACAAGACAAAAAAAGAAAAATATAAAAAGACAACTTTAATAAAACAAAAATAATTTACATATTAACAAGGTTCCAATTATAATATAAAAGTGCTCCTGATATATGAGATTCAAGTTTCTCTGGGTAAAAGTATCTAATTAGGAGGAGGAGAACAGGGCTCTGGCGGGTTAGGTTTAAGAGAAAATTGCCCTTCAAGAGGACCAAATACACGGGCACATGTTCTCTAATTCTATTTCTCCTATTGATACATCATAGTCCTACAGGAAATTGGGAGATATACCCCAAAGAAAGATGTTATGGTTTATCCCTGAAAAAGAACAGATAAGAGTAACCTTTTCCTCCAAGAGGATAAACACCCAGACACTACCCAAACAATACATACCTTCTAATTCCCAGGTTCCTCAGAATACATCTTTATGAAGCCAGGGTTATAATTTAAAGTACCGATTAAGATTGTCAGTGTCAAGGTTAAAATTAGGCTCTCATACTTTTGTTTCAGACCTGTGGGATTCCTGATATCCACTTTTTAAGTCCCAAGGGGTTAGGGTTAAGGTTAGATTTGAGGTTTGAGTTCAAATTAAGGTTGGTATCGGGGTCAAGGTTCAGGGATTGAGGTGGGGTTAAGATTAGGATTGTGATTGGGGTTAGGATTAAAACTAAGGTTATTATCCAAGTTAAGATTAGGTTTAGGATTAGGGTTAAGGTTAAAGCTAGGGTTGGGATTGCTCCAGTTTCAGGTAAGGTTAAGGTTAGGGTTCGAGCAAGGATCAGAATTACAATCAAGGTTAGGGTTATAGTTAGGGTAAACCAAGAGGTTAAACTTAGGGTTAAAGTTAAGTTTGAAGCTTGCGTTAGGGTTAAGGTTATGATCAAGGTTAAGGTTAGGTTTAGGATGGGGGTTAAGGTTAGAGCTAGGGTTGGGATTGCTCCAGTAAAAGGTGAGGTTAAGGTTAGGGTTCAGGTTAAGATCAGAGTTCGGGTTAGGATTGCTCCAATTAAAAGTGAGGTTAAGGTTAGGATTCAGGTTAAGGTCAGGGTTCAGGTTAGGATTAAGATTACAATCCAGGTTAAGGTTAGGTTTAAGAGTAGGATTATAGTTAGGGTAAACCAAGGGGTTAGGTTTGGGGTTAGGTTTTAGGCCGGAGTTAGGGTTAAAGTTATGATCAAAGTTAAGGTTAGGTTTAGGATTAGGGTCAGGGTCAAGGCCAGAGCCAGGGTTGAAATTGCTCCAGTTAAAGGTGAGGTTAAGGTCAGGGTTGGGTTAGGGTTAGGGTTAGGGTCAGGGTCAGGGTAGACCAAAGGATTAGGCTTGTGGTTAAGTTTGAGACTGGGGTTAGGGTTATGATCAGAGTTAAGGTTAGGTTTAGGATTGGGTTTAAAGTTAGAGCTAGAATTGAAATTGCTCCGGTTAAGGTTAGGATTAAGGTTATAATCAAGGTTAAGGTTAAGTTTTGGATTAGGGTTGGGGTTATAGTTAAAGTAAACTGGGGTTGGGATGGTTCAGGTTAGTGTTCAGGTCAGAGTTCGAAAAGTTTAGGTCTCTAATACTTTTCATTAAGGCCTTTAGGATTACAAGTACCCAATTTTTTTATCCAACACCGCTCCTGGATCTGTCTGTGTTTTAGCGACCACCCTGGTTAGATTCCAACCCTGCTATTCTTAACTGAGCTACTGGATGAGATCTAAAGTGGATGTATAGTGTGCTTTTAACCGACTCCTTACTTATATGATAGAGATGTTGTTTGAGTCTGGCTTCCAAGGAGTTCCTAGTTTCTCCAATATACAGTTTTCCACATTGTAGACATTCAATTCCATATACAATGTTGGTGGTCTTCAATTGAAATACCTCCCATACTGGAGCCCCTAGACCCGACCATTTATTCTGAATGTATTTAACTTGTCTAAAATGTGATCCACTCCGCCCCAGCTTCTCCCTGAAACCAGAGTGTACCAGCACATCTTTCAAATTTTTATTTCGCCGATATGCTGATATTACTCTGAACTGTTGGAGAATCTCCACCTCCTCCCTCGTCTGCTCAAAATGATCCTTCACTATGGAATTAAACCTCATAGAAGACTGTGAATATGTGGTGACAAATGGAATAATGCATCCATCATTACTAGTCCTCCCACATATAGGTTCCGTTACAGACATATTGTTCACCTCTGCTCTTATAGTGCGGAGGAAACGTTTTGAGTATCCTCTGGGTCTGAGAGCCTTAAAAAGAATTCCTATAGCCTCCTTGACATGTTTTTCCTGTGTACAAATCCTATTAAATCTAATAAGCTGCGACTTTATCAACCCCCTGTAGGTGTGTTTTGGATGAAAACTGGATTTATGTAAGAGGGAATGGGTGTCCGTAGGTTTAAAATAAACCTTTGTTGCTAATCGCTTCAGGTTATCATTCCCCTCTACAAAAAATACCTCAGTGTCCAAAAATTCTATTCGTTCCGGCTGAACATTGTGTTTAATCGTAATTGACGGATGATGTGTATTCAGAATCTTCACAAATTCCATAAAATCTGAAAGTGAATGTGTCCATAACCCAAATATATCATCTAGATACCGTAAATACAAAATTGGAAGCTTTATACATTTGGGGAAGGCTGATTGTTCCCATTCTGCCATATAAATATTGGCATAGGACGGGGCAAACTTCTTCCCCATAGCTGTACCATGGATTTGAAGAAACCAATTAGAATTAAATTCAAAGTCATTTCTTGTTAAACTGAGTTCCAATAGTTGTAGTAAAGCCCCATCTGGTCTATCTAGGTCTGGATATTTATGGAAGATGTTTTTGATCGCTCTAAGACCCAACTGGGTGTCAATGTTGGTATACAATGAGTCAATATCAATTGAAAAAAACACAGTTTCTTGAGGCACACTAATTTCTTTCAATTTTGTCACAAATTCATACGTGTCTTTAATGAAACTTTGATGTTTCCGTGACAGAGGATTTATAAAATAATCTAAATACTCTGCTATTCTATACGATTCCGAGCCACAGTCCGATACAATCGGCCTACCACATGGAACCTCAGAAGGAATGGTCCAAGTCTCAGGAGGTTTGTGGATTTTAGGCAACAGATAAAATTGTCTGGGACGTGGGATATCTGGTCCAAATAGGTAAAACATTTGTTTGTCTGTAATGTAATTATTCTCATAAAGTTCTCCTAAAATCTGCCTAATTTGTCTCTGGGTCTCCCTGCTGCAATGAATGAGTCAATGGTCTATAATGTTTAGAATTACTCAATTGCCTTTTCGCCTCGATCAGATACTGTGTTTTATCCAAAATAACAATCTTTGATCCTTTATCCGCTGGTTTTATAACTATGTTGGAATTCTTACTTAAGGATTTTAAGGATTTACGTTCTTGTTTTGTAAGATTATCTTTCCCTGCCATATAAAACCTAAATGTACTAAAAGAGGTAGAGTCTCTTTGAATTAAAGTCTGCATCGTATTAGACACTCCCCTCTAACTTAGGCTCCCAATGTGATGGACCAATAAATGGTATTTTTGGTTATCAGTATTATAATTAAAATGATCAAGTAATTTTAATTTTCTATGATAGGTATGCAGATCCCTCCTGAGCTCCCTGCAATCTATCTTGGTGGGTGTCGGGATAAACATAAGACCCTTCTCCAGAAGTTGCTGTTCTGCCGCTATAAGTCTAAAAGTAGTCGATAAGTTAAGTACATTAGAGTGCTGGGGAGTAATACCAATACACTCTTCCCCTCTTAATAGTTTAACTGGTCTAGCCAGTAATTAAAAATGTTTACAGCTGTATCTGGTCTCCAATGTATTGGGTCGTCCTGCACTGTGTGAAATCTAAGTTTATTCAGATCCAATAGTTCCCTACAATTCTTCTGAATATACTTGTTCAATTGATTCAGTACCTCCTGCTTTTCCCATGGAAGGGTTAGGGTTAGGGTTAGGGTTAGGGTAGAAGGAGGGCCGGGGCCAGCGGCAAGGGCGGAGGCGCGTGAGTCAGCGGGCCAAGGGCTAGGTGGCTGGTAGGGCTAGGCCAGGCCAGGCCGGCCAGGGCTAGGCCAGGCCAGGCCAGAAGGAGGCAGAGCCAGAGGCCAGGCCAGGCGAGGCCGGGCCAGGGCCAGGCCAGGCCAGGCCAGGCGAGAAGACAGGCAGGCCAGGCCAGCCAGGCGAGGCCAGCCAGAAGAAACAGACAAGGCGAGCAGGCCAGGCCAGGCCAGGCCAGGCCAGGCCAGAGCCAGGCCAGGCCAGGCCGGGCCAGGGGCCAGGCCAGCCAGGCCGCCGCCAGGCCAGCCGCCAGAAGCCAGGAGGGGGGGGCCAGGGGGCCAGGCCAGGCCAGGGCCAGGGCCAGGCCAGGCCAGGCCAGGCCAGGGCCCGGGCAGGCCAGGCCAGGCGCCGGCCAGGCCAGGCCAGGCCAGGCCAGGGCCGAAGGCAGCCAGGCCAGGCCAGGCCAGGCCAGGCCAGGCCAGGCCAGGCCAGGCCAGGCCAGGCCAGGCCAGGCCAGGCCGGCAGGCCAGGAAGAAGCAGCCAGGAGGGCCAGGCCGCCAGGCCAGGCCAGGCAGGCCAGGCCAGGCCAGGCCAGGCCAGGCCAGGCCAGGCCAGGGCCAGGCCAGGCAGGCAGAAGCCGGCAGAAGCCAGGCCGAAGCGAGCCGCCGGCGGCCGGGCCAGGCAGGCCAGGCCAGAGGCGGCCAGGCCAGGAGGCCAGGCCAGGCCAGGCAAAGCAGGCGAACAGCGCCAGGCCAGGCCAGGCCAGGCCAGGCCAGCCAGGCCAGGCCAGGCCAGGCCAGGCCAGGGCCAGGCCAGGCCAGGCCAGCAGGAGCCAGGCCGGCCAGCCAGGCCAGGCGCGGCCAGGCAGGCCAGGGCAGGCCAAGGCAGGCGAAGAGAGAAGAAGACAGGCCAAAGGGCCAGGCCAGGCCAGGCCAGGCAGGCCAGGCCAGGCCAGGCCGGAGCCAGGGCCAGGCCAGGCCAGGCCAGCCAGGCCAGGCCAGGGAGCAGCCAGGCCAGGCCAGGCCAGCCGAAGGCGCCAGGCCGGCCAGGCCAGGCCAGGCCAGGCCAGGGCGCCAGGCCAGCAGGCCAGGCCAGGCCAGGCCAGGCCAGGGCCAGGCAGGCCAGGCCAGGGCCAGGCCAGGCCAGGCCAGGCCAGGCCAGGCCAGGCCAGGCCAGGCCAGGCCAGGCCAGGCCAGGCCAGGCCAGGCCAGGCAGGCCAGGGCGCCAGGCCAGGCCAGGGCCCAGGCCAGGCCAGGCCAGGCCAGGCCAGCCAGGCAGGCCAGGCCAGGCCAGGCCGAGGCCAGGCCAGGCCAGGCAGGCCCAGGCCGACGGCCAGGCCAGGCCAGGCCAGCCAGGCCAGGCCAGGCCCAGGCCAGGCCAGGCCAGCCCAGGGCCAGGCCAGCCAGAGCCCCAGGCCACCCGGCCACAGGCCGCGGGCCAGGCCAGGCCAGGCCAGGCCAGGCCAGCCAGGCCCCAGGCCAGGCCAGGCCACCCAGGCCAGGACCGGCCAGGCCAGGCCAGGCCAGGCCAGGCCAGGCCAGGCCAGGCCCAGGCCAGGCCCATCCAGGCCAGGCGGCCAGCCAGGGCCAGGCCAGGCCAGGCCAGGCGCCCCAGGCCAGGCCAGGCCAGGGCCCAGGCCAGGCCAGGCCAGGCCCAGGCCAGGGCCAGGCCAGGCCAGGGCGGCCAGGGCCGGCCAGCCAGGCCAGGCCAGGCCAGGCCAGGCCAGGAGGCCCGCCAGGCCAGGCCAGGCCCAGGCGGGCCCGGGCCAGGCCAGGCCAGGCCAGGCCAGGCCAGGCCAGGCCAGGCCAGGCCACCAGCCAGGCCGGCCAGGGCCAGGCCAGGCCAGGCCAGGCCAGGCCCAGGCCAGGGCCAGGGCCAGGCCAGGCCTAGGCCAGGCCAGGCCAGGCAGCCAGGCCAGGCGCAGGCCAGGCCAGGCCAGGCGCAGGCCAGGCCAGGGCCAGGCCAGTGGCCAGGCCAGGCCAGGGCCAGCCCAGGGCCAGGGCCAGGCCAGGCCAGGGGCCAGGCCAGGTCCAGGGCCAGGCCAGGCCAGGCCGCCAGGCCAGGCCAGCCAGGCCAGGGCCAGCCCGGCCAGGCCAGGGCCAGGCCAGCCAGGCCAGAGCCAGGCCAGGGCCAGGGCCAGGCCAGGCCAGGCCAGGCCAGGGCCAAGGCCAGGCCAGCCAGGCCAGGAGCGGCCAGCAGCAGCAGGCCGGGCCAGGCAGGCCAGGCCAGGCCAGGCCAGGGCCCAGGCCCAGGCCAGGGCCAGGCCAGGGCCAGGCCAGGCCAGGCCGAGGCCAGGCCAGGCCAGGCCAGGCCAGGGCAGGCCCAGGCCAGGCCAGGGCCAGGCCAGGCCAGGCCAGGCCAGGGCCCAGGGCCAGGCCCAGGCCAGGCCAGGCCAGGCCAGGCCAGGCCAGGCCAGGCCGCACCAGGCCGGGCCAGGCCAGGCCAGGCCAGGCCAGGCCGGGGCAGGCCAGGCCAGGCCAGGAGGCCAGGCCAGGCCAGGCCAGGCCAGGCCAGGCCAGAACAGGCGCCAGCCTAGCCAGGAGCCAGGCCAGGCCCAGGCCAGAGGCCGCAGCGGCAGGCCAGGCCCCGGGGCCAGGCCAGGCCAGGCCAGGCAGCAGGCAGGCCCAGGCGCCAGGCCAGGCGAGGCCAGGCCAGGCCAGGGCCAGGCCAGGGCCAGCCAGAGCCAGGCACCAGGCCAGAGGCCAGGCCAGGCCAGGCCAGGGCCAGGCCAGGCCAGGCCAGGCGAGGGAGGTACAGGCCAGGCCAGGGCCAGGCCAGGCCAGGCTAGGCCAGGTAGGCTACTAGGCTCGCAGGCAGGTTGAGGGCAAAGGCTAGGCTTAGGCTAGGGTTTAAGAGAAAATTGCCCGTCTCAAGAGGACCAAATACACGGGCACATGTTCCCCAATTCTATTTCTCTATTGATACATCATAGTCCTACAGGAAATTGGGAGATATACCCAAAAGAAAGATGTTATGGTTTATCCCAAAAAGAACAGATAAGAGTAACTTTTTCCTCCAAGAGGATAATTGGGCTCTCATACTTTTGTTTCAGACTTGTGGGATTCCTGATATCCACTTTTTAAGTCCCAAGAAGAAAGTTAAGGTTAGATTGAGGCTTGAGTCCACCAAGGTTGGTATCGGGGTCAAGGTTCAGGGATTGAGGTGGGGTTAAGATTAGGATTGCGATTGGGGTTAGGATTAGAACTGAGGTTATTATCCGGATTGAGATTAGGTTTAGGATTAGGGTTAAGGTTAAAGCTAGAGCTGGGATTGCCCAGTTTCAGGTAAGGTTAAGGTTAGGTTCTGAGCAAGGATCAGAGTTACAACCAAGGTTAGGGGTTTATAGTTAGGTAAACCAAGATTAGGGACTAGGTTAGGCTAAGCTTAAAGCCTATGCAAGGGGTTAAGGCTATGACCAAGGCTAGGTCTAGGATGGAGGTTAAGGTTAGAGATAGGGGCTGGGACAGGGCTAGGGATTAGTTAGGCTAGGCCAGGCCAGGCCAGGCCTAGGCTAGGCTAGAGTAAGCCGCCAAGGCCAGGCTTCGGATAGGAATGCCAGAGACAGGGCTGGGACAGGGGGAAAAAATAGGGCCAGGGTCAGGCCAGAAGGCTAGGCCAGGGCCAGGCCTAGGCCTAGGATCAGGCCTAAAGTGCAGAGTCAGAATGAAAACTGTCTGCCAGAGCAACAGGGACTCAAGGCCAAACAAGAGCCAAGGCTAAGCTTTGGACTAGGCTGGGGCTATAGTTAAAGCGAACTGGGGTTGGGATGGTTCAGGTTAGTGTTCGGGTCGGAGTTGAAAAGTTTTAGGTCTCTAATACTTTTATTAAGGCCTTTAGGATTACAAGCACCCAATTTTTTATCCAACACCGCTCCTGGATCTGTCTGTGTTTTAGCCACTCACCCCTGGTTAGGATTCCAACCCTGCTATTCTGAACTGAGCTACTGGATGAGATCTAAAGTGGATGTATAGTGTGCTTTAACCCGACTTTTTACTTATATGATAGAGATGTTGTTTGAGTCTGGCTTCAAGGAGTTCTTAGTTTCTCCAATATACAGTTTTCCACATTGTAGACATTCAATTCCACATACAATGTTGGTGGTCTTCAATTGAAATACCCCATACTGGAGCCCCTAGACCCACCATTTATTCTGAATGTATTTAATTGTTAAAATGTGATCCACTCCGCCCCAGCTTCTCCCTGAAACCAGAGTGTACCAGCACATCTTTCAAATTTTTATTTCGCCGATATGCTGATATTATTCTGAACTGTTGGAGAATCTCCACCTCCTCCCTCGCCTGCTCAAAATGATCCTTCACTATGGAATTAAAACCTCATAGAAGACTGTGAATATGTGGTGACAAATGGAATAATGCATCCATCATTACTAGTCCTCCCACATATAGGTTCCGCACAGACATATTGTTCACCTCTGCGTTTATAGTGCGGAGGGAAACGCTTTTGAGTATCCTCTGGGTCTGAGAGCCCTTAAAAAGAATTCCTACAGCCTCCTTGACATGTTTTTCCTGTGTACAAATCCCTATTAAATCTAATAAGCTGCGACTTTATCAACCCCCTGTAGGTGTGTTTTGGATGAAAACTGGATTTATGTAAGAGGGAAATGGGTGTCCGTAGGTTTAAAAAAACCCTTGTTGCTAACCGCTCAGGCTATCATCCCCCCTCTACAAAGAATACCTCAGTGTCCAAAATTCTATTCGCCCGTGAACATTGTGTTTAATCGTAATTGACGGATGATGTGTATTCAGAATCTTCACAAATTCCATAAAAATCTGAAAGTGAATGGTAGTCCATAACCCAAATATATCATCTAGATACCGTAAATACAAAATTGGAAGTTTATACATTTGGGGAAGACTGATTGTTCTATCTCTGCCATAATAAATATTGGCATAGGACGGGCAAACTCTCTTTCCAGGCTAGGTCAGGCTAGGGGTTAAAGAAGAAGCCGGCAGAAGGCAGGCAAGAGAAGAGAAGGGAGGCTAGGCCAGGCCGAAGGCCAGCCAGGCCAGCCAGGACCAGGCCAGGACAGGCCAGGCTAGGCCAGGCCAGGCCAGAAGCCAGGCCAGGCAGGCCAGGGAGGCGAGGCTAGCCAGGGGCCGCAGGCCAGGGCCAGGCCAGGCCAGGCCAGAAGCCAAGAAGCACAGGCCAGGCCGAGCCAGGCCAGGGCCAGGGCCAGGGCCAGGCCAGGAGGCCAGGGCCAGGGCCAGGCCAGGGCCAGGGCCAGGGCCAGGGCCAGGCCAGGCCAGGGCCAGGCCAGGCCAGGCCAGGCCAGTTGCCGCCAGGCCAGGCCAGTGCCAGGCCAGGCCAGGCCAGGCCAGGCAGAGCCAGGCCAGGCCGGGCCAGGCCAGGCCAGGCCAGTGGCCAGGCCAGGCCAGGCCAGGCCAGGCCAGGGCCAGGCCAGCCAGGCCAGCGCCAGGCCAGGCCAGAGCCAGGCCGAGGCCAGGGCCAGGCCAGGCCAGGCCAGGGCCAGGCCAGGCCAGGCCAGGCCAGGCCAGGCCAGGCCAGGCCAGGGCCAGGCCGAAGGGCCAGGCCAGGCCAGGGCCAGGCCAGGCCAGGCCAGGCCAGGCCAGCCAGGCCAGCGGCCAGGCCAGCGGCCAGGCCAGGGCCAGGCCAGGCCAGGCCAGGCAGGCCAGGCCAGGCCAGGCCAGGCCAGGACAGGCCAGGCAGCAGGCCAGGCAGGCCAGGCCAGGCCAGGCCAGGGCAGCCAGAGGCAACAGGCCAGGCAGGCCAGGGCCAGGCCAGGGCCAGGGCCAGGCCAGGCCAGGCCAGGCCAGGCCAGGCCAGAGCCAGCCAGGCCAGGCCAGGGCCAGGCCAGGCCAGGCCAGGCCAGCCAGGCCAGGCCAGGCCAGGCTCAGGCCAGGCCGAAGAAGAAAAAGGCCAGGGCCAGGCCAGGGCCAGGCCAGGCCAGGCCAGGTGCCAGGCCAGGGCCAGGCCAGGGCCAGGGCCAGGGCCAGGCCAGGCCAGGCCAGGCCAGGCCAGGCCAGGGCCAGGCCAGGCCAGGGCCAGGCCAGGCCAGGCCGCCAGGGCCAGGCCAGGGCCAGGCCAGAACCCAGGAGGCAGGCAGGCCAGGCCAGGCCAGGCCAGGCCAGGCCAGGCCAGGGCCAGGCCAGGCCAGGCCAGCCAGGCCAGGCCAGGCCAGGCCAGGGCCAGGGGCCAGGCCAGGCCAGGCCAGGCCAGGCCAGGCCAGGCCAGGCCAGGCCAGGCAGAAGAAAAGCCAGGCCAGGCCAGGCCAGGCCAGGCCAGGCCAAGGCCAGGCCAGGCCGAAGCCAGGGCCAGGCCAGGCCAGAAAGCCAGGGCCAGGCCAGGCCAGGGCCAGGGCCAGGGCCAGGCCGAGCCAGGCCAGGCCGGCCGGGCCAGGCCAGGCCAGGCCAGGCCAGGCTAGGCCAGCCAGGCCAGGCCAGGCCAGGCCAGGCCAGGCCAGGCCAGGCCAGGCCAGGCCAGGCCAGCAGGCGAAAAAGGCCAGGCAGGCCAGCAGGCCAGGCCGAGGCAGGGCCAGGGCAGCCAGGAGGCCAGGCCGGGAGGGAGTCAGGCAGGGCAGGCCAGGCCAGGAGCCAGGCCAGGCCACAGGCCAGGCCAGGGGGGCCAGGCCAGGCCAGGCAGGGCCAGCGCCAGGCCAGGGCCAGGGCCAGGCCAGGCCAGGCCAGGCCGGGGCCAGGCCAGGGCCAGGGCCAGGCCAGGCCAGGGCCGGGGCCAGGGCCAGGGCCAGGGGCCAGGCCAGGGCCAGGCCAGGCCAGGCCAGGGCCAGGGCCAGGCCAGGGCCAGGCCAGGCCAGGCCAGGCCAGGCCAGGGCCAGGCCAGGCCAGGCCAGGCCAGGCCAGGGCCAGGCCAGGCCAGGGCCAGGCCAGGCCGGGCCGCCAGGCCAGGCCAGCCAGGCCAGGCCAGGCCAGGCCAGGCCAGGGCCAGGCCAGGCCAGGCCAGGCCAGGGCCAGTGCCAGGCCAGGGCCAGGCCAGGCCAGGCCAGGGCCAGGGCCAGGCCAGGGCCAGGCCAGGGCCAGGCCAGGCCAGGCCAGGCCAGGCCAGGCCAGGCCAGGGCCAGGGCCAGGCCAGGCCAGGCCAGGCCAGGCCAGGGCCAGGCCAGGCCAGGCCAGGGCCAGCCCAGGCCAGGGCCAGGCCAGGGCCAGCGGGCCAGGGCCAGGCCAGGGCCAGGCCCAGGCCAGGGCCAGGCCAGGGCCAGGGCCAGGCCAGGGCCAGGGCCAGGGCCAGGGCCAGTGCCAGGGCCAGGCCAGGCCAGGCCAGGCCAGGCCAGGCCAGGGCCAGGCCAGGCCAGCGCCAGGCCAGAGGCCAGGCCAGGGGCCAGGCCAGGCCGGCCAGGCCAGGCCAGGCCAGGGCCAGGCCAGGGCCAGGCCAGGGCCAAGCGGCCAGGCCAGGCCAGGGCCAGGCCAGCCAGGGCCAGGGCCAGGCCAGGCCAGGCCAGGCCAGGCCAGGCCAGGCCAGGCCAGGGCCAGGGCCAGGCCAGGCCAGGCCAGGCCAGGCCAGGCCCAGGCCAGGCCAGGCCAGGCCAGGCCAGAAGCCAGGGCCAGGCCAGCCAGGCCAGGCCAGGCCAGGGCCAGGGCCAGGCCAGGCCAGGGCCAGGCCAGGGCCAGGGCCAGAGAGGCCAGGCCAGGAACCAGGCCAGGGCCAGGAAGCCAGGCCAGGCCAGGCCAGGCCAGCGGCCAGCCAGGCCAGGGCCAGAGGCAGAGCAGGCGGCCAGCCAGGCCAGGCCAGGCCAGGGCCAAGGCCAGGGCCAGGGCCAGGCCAGAGCAGGGCAGGGCAAGGCAGGAGGCCAGGCCAGGCAGGCAGGAGCCAGCGAGAGGCGGCCAGGCGAAGCAGGCTAGGCTGAGTTAGGCAGCAGGGTAGGCTAGGGTTAGGGTTAGGGTTGAAGAAAGGAAGAATGGTTAGGGTTAGGTAGGTTGAGAAGAAGCTAGGTTTAAGAGAAAAATTGCCCTTCAAGAGGACCAAATACACGGCACATAAGCTCTAATTCTATTTCTCCTATTGGATACATCATAGCTCCTACAGAAACTGGGAGATATACCCCAAAGAAAGATGTTATGGTTTATCCCCAAAAAAGAACAGATAAGAGTAACCTTTTCTCCAAGAGTGATAATTGGGCTCTATACTTTTGTTTCAGACTTGTGGGATTCCTGATATCCACTTTTAAGTCCCACAAGGGGTAGGGGGTTAAGGTTAGATTTGAGGCTTGGAGTTCCACATTAAGGCTGGTATCGGGGTCAAGTGTTGAGGGATTGGAGGTGGGGTTAAGATTAGATTGCGATTGGGGTTAGGATTAGAACCGGAGGTTATTATCCGGACTGAGATTAGGCTTAGGATTAGGTATAAGGTTGAAGCTAGGCTGGAAATTGCTCCAGCTTTAGGTAAGGTTAAGGTTAGGTGTCTAGCAAGGACTCAGAGTTATAACTCAAGTTAGAGTTATAGTTAGGGGGTAAAACCAAGAGGTTAGACTTAGGTCTGGGTTAACTTAAAGCTCAGCCTAGGTTTGGAAGGCTAAGTAAGGACCAAGGCTAGGGTTTGGGATGGAGGTGGAAGGTTAGAGATACCGAAAGGGAAGGAAAAGGCTAGGCCAGGGCTAGGCTAGGCTCTAGGTAAAGCTAGAGAACGTTAAGGCCAGACTCAGGACGGAGGCTAGAGGCCAGGGATAGGCTAGGGGATAAAAGGCTAGGGCTAGGATAGGGGTTAGGCTAGGGCTAGGCTGGTTAGCTTAGGACTAGGTGCTAGAGCCTAGAATCTGAAATTGTCTCGGCTAAAGCTAGGAGATTAAGGTTATAACCTCAAGGCTAAGTGTTAAGTTTTGGACTAGGGTTGGGGTTATAGTTAAATGTAAACTGGGGTTGGGATGGTCCAGGCTAGGTAAGTTCAGGCCAGAGTTCGAAAAGTTTTAGGTCTCTAATACTTTTCAATAAGGCCTTTTTAGGATTACAAGTACCCAATTTTTTTATCCAACACCGCTCCTGGATCTGTCTGTTGTTTTAGCGACCACCCCTAGTTAGATTCCAACCCTGCTATTCTTAACTGAGCTACTGGATGAGATCTAAAGTGGATGTGATAGCGTGCTTTTAACCGAATCTTACTTATAAGGATAGAGATGTTGTTTGGGTCTCTCCAAGGAGTTCCTATTTCTCCAATATACAGTTTTCCAAGCAATGTAGAATCAACCGGTATATACAAATGTTGGTGGTCTTCATTGAAATACCTCCTACACTGGAGCCCCTAGACCCTACTCCATTTATTCTGGAATGTATTTAACTTGTCCAAAATGCGACCCACCCCCCAGCCTGAAACCAGAGTGCACCAGCACACCTTTCAAATTTTTAATTTCGCCGATATGCTGATATTACTCTGAACTGTTGGAGAATTTCCCACCTCCTCCCTCGTCTGCTCAAAATGATCCTTCACTATGGAATTAAAACCCATAGAAGACTGTGAATATGTGGTGACAAATGGAATAATGTATCCATCATTACGAGTCCTCCCAATATAGGTTCATAGACAATATTGTTCACCTGCTTTTACAGTGCGGAGGAAACGCTTTGGAGTATCCCTCTGGGTCTGAGTAAGCCTTCAAAAGAATTCTACAGCCTCCTGTGACATGTTTTTCCTGTGTACAAATCTTATTAAATCTAATAAGCTGCGACTTTATCAACCCCCTGTAGGTGTGTTTTGGATGAAAACTGGATTTATGTAAGAGGGAATGGGTGTCCGTAGTTTAAAAAACCCTTGTTGCTAATCAGCTCAGGCTATCATGCCCCACAAAGAATACCTCAGTGTCCAAAAATTCTATTCGTTCCGCTGAACATTGTGTTTAATCGTAATTGGACGGATGATGTTTATTCAGAATCTTCACAAATTCCATAAAATCTGGAAAGTGAATGTGTCCATAACCCAAATATATCATCTAGATACCGTAAATACAAAACTGGAAGCTTTATACACTTGGGGGAAGACTGGATTGTTTTATTCTGCCATATAAATATTGGTATAGGACGGGGCAAACTTCTTCCCCATAGCTGTACCATGGATTTGAAGAAACCAATTAGAATTAAATTCAGAGTCATTTCTTGTTGGAAACTGAGTTCCAATAGGTTGTAGTAAAGCCCCATCTGGTCTATCTTAGGTCTGGATATTTATGGAAGATGTTTTTGATCGCCTAAGACCCAACTGGGTGTCAATGTTGGTATACAATGAGTCAATATCACTTGAAAAAAACACAGTTTCTTGAGGCACACTAATTTCTTTTCAATTTTGTCACAAATTCATGCTGTGGTCTTTAATGAAACTTTGATGTTTCCTGATGACAGAGGATTTATAAAATAATCTAAATACTCTGCTATTCTATACGATTCTGAGCCACAGTCCGACACAATCGTGGCCTACCACATGGAACCTCAGAAGGAATGGTCCAAGTCTCAGGAGGTTTGTGGATTTATAGGCAACAGGATAAAATTGTCTGGGGACGTGTGGATATCTGGTCCAAATAGGTGAAACATTTGTTTTCTGCTAATTATTCTCACAAAAGTTCTCCTAAAATCTGCCTAATTTGTCTCTGGGTCTCCCTCTGCACACGAATGAGTCAAATGGTCTATAATAAGCTTAGAATTACCCAATTGCCTTTTTCGCCTCGATCGATACTGTGTTTTATCCAAAATAACAATCTTTGATCCTTTATCCGGCTGGTTTTATAACTATGTTGGAAATTTTTACTTAAGGATTTTAAGGATTTACGCTCTTGTTTTGTAAGATTATCTTTCCTGCTATATAAAAACCTAAATGTACTAAAAAGAGGTAGAGTCTCTTTGAATTAAAGTCTGCATCGGGACAGACACTCCCTCTTAACTTAGGCTCCTAATGTGATGGACCAATAAATGGTATTTTAAGGTTATTAGTATTATAATTAAAATGATCAAGTAATTTTAATTTTCTATGATAGGTATGCAGATCCCCCCTGAGCTCCCTGCAACTATCTTGGTGGGAGGTCGGGATAAACATAAGACCCTTCTCCAGAAGTTGCTGTTCTGCCGCTATAAGTCTAAGAAGTAAAGCTCGTATAAGCTAAGCACAATAGAGCGCTGGGGAGTAAGACCAATACACTCTTCCCTCTTAATAGTTTAACTGGTCTGGCCAGTACCTAAAAATGTTTACAGCTGTATCTGGTCTCCAATGTATTGGGTCGTCTCTGCACTTGTGAAATCTAAGCTTATTCAGATCCAATAGTTCCCCACAATTCTTCTGAATATATTGTAATTGATTCAGTACCTCCTGCTTTTCCCACGAAGAGCCAGGCCAGGCCAGGCCAGCCAGGCCAGGCGAGCCGGGCCGAGGCCAACGCCAGGGCCAAGGCCATGGCCAAGGCCAAGGGCCGGGGCCAGCGGCCAGGCCAGGCCAGGGCCAGGCCGAAGGCCAGGGCCAGGCCAGGCGAGCCAGCAGGCAGGCAGCAGGGAAGCAGAAGCAGGCCAGAAAGGCCAACAGGAAGCCAGAAGCAGACAATGGCCAGGCCAGCAGAGGCCAGGCCAGAAGCAGGTGTACAGCCAGGGTGCAGCCAGCCAGAAGAACCGAGGCAAGTTGCTGGGCAGCAGCCAGCAGGGCCAGAAGCAGTCTAGGAAGCCAGGCCCAGGCAGCGGCCTCAGGCCAGAAGCCAGGCCAGGCTTAGGCCAGGCCAGCAGTCAGGCCAGGCCAGGCCAGCCAGCCAGGCCAGGCCAGGCCAGGGACAGGAAGAAGAAGCCCCAGGCCCAGGCCAGCAGGCCAGGCCAGGCCAGGGCCAGGTGTAAGAAGAACCAGAAGCCAGAGGCCAGGCCAGCCAGTGAACAGCCAGGGCCAGGCCAGGCCAGCCAGGCCCAGGCCAGGCCAGCCAGGCTAGGCCAGGCTTGTGCGCAGGGCCAGGCCAGGCCAGGCCGAAAAAAGAAGAGAGGCCAGGGCTAGGCCGTTGTAAAGAAGACAGAAGAAGAAATAGAGGGGAAGAGGCAGGCTCAGCTGAGCCAGTAGGCCAGGCCCAGGCACAGGCCAGGCCAGGCCAGGCCAGGCCAGGCCAGCCAGGCCAGGCCAAGGCCAGGCCAGGCCAGGCCAGGCCAGGCCAGGCCAGGCCCCAGGCCAGGCCAGGCCAGGCCAGGCCAGCCGAGGCCAGCTCAGCCAGGCCAGCGCCAGGCCAGGCCAGGCCAGGCCAGGCCAGGCCAGTGCCAGGTTGAGCCAGAGCAAGCCAGGAGAAGGAGGCCAGAAATAGACAGTGGCCAGGCCTAGGCCAGGGAGGAAGGCCAGAAGCAGAAAGCCAGAAGCCAGGCCAGGCCAGGCCAGCCAGGCCAGGCCAGGCCACCAGGCAAAGAAGAAGCAACAGCGCAGGCTCAGGGCCAGGGCTAGGCCAAAGGACAGGCCAGAAGCAGGCTAAAGAAGAAAAAGAGCCAAAGGGGCTAGCTTGGCTTGGCCAGGCCAGGCCAGGCCAGCCAGGCCAGGCCCCAGGCAGGCAGGGCCAGCTCAGGCCAGGCCAGAGGCTAGGTTGGTTGTAGAGTCAGGGCTAGGTTGTTGTCAGTTACAGCAGGAAATCTGCCCTTCTCAAGAGGACTCCTAATAATCAGGCACTATGTTCCCTCTAATTCTATTTCTCCTATTGATACATCGCAGTCCCACAGAAATTGGGAGATATACCCCAAAGAAAGATGATAGGGTTTCATCCCTAAAAAGAACAGATAAGAGTAACCTTTTCCCAAGAGGATAAATTGGGCTCTATACTTTTGTTTCAGACTCTGTGGGATTCTGATATCCATTTTTGTCCAAGGGGTTGGGGTTAAGGTTGGGGATTTGAGGCTTGAGTTCCAATTAAGGTTGGTATCGGGGTCAAGTAATCAGGGACTGAGGTAAGCAAGATTAGGATTGCGATTGGGGTAGGATTAGAACTGAGTATAAGATCCTGGGATTGAGATTAGGCTTTGAGGATTAGGGTTATGCTAAAGTTTAGGCTGGAATTGCTCCAGTTTCGTGTAAGGTTATGGTTAGGTTCGAGGCTGAGCGTCAGAGTTACCACTGCATGTTAGGTTATAGTTAGGTAAACCAAGAGGTTAACTGAGGTTCGAGAAGTTAAAGTTGGCAGTAGGTTAGATAAAGGCTAGCGTTAGGATGGATACAGAGATAGGGCTGGGACAGGAAAGTTAGGGTTGAGGCTAGAAGTTGTGGTAGTTTAGGTTTGAATTAGACGAAGGTTAAGGCTAGTTAGGACGGTGGTTGTGAGATAGGGGGAAGTAGGGTTAGGTAGGGATCAAGGAGCAAGAGCTAGGCCAGGTCTAGGCCTAGGATTAGGTTGTGTAGCAGCTTCAGAATCTGAAATTGTCTCGCAAAGCTAGGATTGCAAGTTTATAACTGCAAGGTTAGTTTTGGAATAGGGGTTGGGGTTATAAAGCTAAAGTAAACTGGGGTTGGGATGGTTCAGGCTAGTGTTCTGTGTTAGAGTCTGAAAGCCTAGGTCTCTAATACTTCTAATAAGGCCTTAGGATTACAAGTACCCAAATTTTTTATCCAACACCGCTCCTGGATCTGTCTGTGTTTTAGCGACCACCCTGAAGATTCCAACCCTGCTATTTTAACTGAGCTACTGGATGAGATCTAAAGTGGATGTAGAGTGCTCTTAACCCAATTCTTACTTATATGATAGAGATGTTGTTTGGAGTCGACTTTCCGAGGAGTTCCTTAGTTTCCTCCAATATATATTTTCCACATGTGTGATATTCAATTCCATATACAACGCTGGTGGTCTTCAATTGAAATACCTCCTATAATGGAGCTCTAG
>NC_059205.1:2061947-2134951 GCF_020615455.1 Coregonus clupeaformis | reverse complement strand
AATGTATTGTTTAGAGTTGTGTTGTGGCTTTGCTGGCATGCATATAAATGTAAATGTAAACTCAGCAAAAAAAGAAACGTCCTCTCACTGTCAACTGCGTTTATTTTCAGCAAACTTAACATGTGTAAATATTTGTATGAACATAAGATACATAAACTGAACAAGTTCCACAGACGTGAAATTTTATAATGTGTCCCTGAACAAAGGGGGGGTCAAAATCAAAAGTAACAGTCAGTATCTGGTGTGGCCACCAGCTGCATTAAGTACTGCAGTGCATCTCCTCCTCATGGACTGCACCAGATTTGCCAGTTCTTGCTGTGAGATGTTACCCCACTCTTCCACCAAGGCACCTGCAAGTTCCCAGACATTTCTGGGGGGAATGGCCCTAGCCCTCACCCTCTGTTCCAACAGGTCCCAGACGAGCTCAATGGGATTGATATCCGGGCTCTTCGCTGAACATGGCAGATCACTGACATTCCTGTCTTGCAGGAAATTACGCACAGAACGAGCAGTATGGCTGGTGGCATTGTCATGCTGGAGGGTCATGTCAGGATGAGCCTGCAGGAAGGGTACCGCATGAGGGAGGATGTCTTCCCTGTAACGCACAGCGTTGAGATTGCCTGCAATGACAACAAGCTCAGTCCGATGATGCTGTGACACACCGCCCCAGACCATGACGGACCCTCCACCTCCAAATCGATCCCGCTCCAGAGTACAGGCCTCTGTGTAACGCTCATTCCTTCAACGATAAACGCGAATCCGACCATCACCCCTGGTGAGACAAAACCGCGACTCGTCAGTGAAGAGCACTTTTTGCCAGTCCTGTCTGGTCCAGCGACGGTGGGTTTGTGCCCATAGGCGACGTTGTTGCCAGTGATGTCTGGTGAGGACCTGCCTTACAACAGGCCTACAAGCCCTCAGTCCAGCCTCTCTCAGCCTATTGTGGACAGTCAGCACTGATGGAGGGATTGTGCGTTCCTGGTGTAACTCGGGCAGTTGTTGTTGCCATCCTGTACCTGTCCCGCAGGTGTGATGTTTGGACGTACCGATCCTGTGCAGGTGTTGTTACACGTGGTCTACCACTGCGAGGACGATCAACTGTCCGTCCTGTTTCCCTGTAGCGCTGTCTTAGGTGTCTCACAGTACGGACATTGCAATTTATTGCCCTGGCCACATCTGCAGTCCTCCTGCCTCCTTGCAGCATGCCTAAGGCACGTTCACGCAGTTGAGCAGGGACCCTGGGCATCTTTCTTTTGGTGTTTTTCAGTCAGTAGAAAGGCCTCTTTAGTGTCCTAAGTTTTCATAACTGTGACCTTAATTGCCTACCGTCTGTAAGCTGTTAGTGTCTTAACGACCATTCCACAGGTGCATGTTCATTAATTGTTTATGGTTCATTTAACAAGCATGGGAAACAGTGTTTAAACCCTTTACAATGAAGATCTGTGAAGTTATTTGGATTTTTACAAATTATCTTTCAAAGACAGGGTCCTGAAAAAGGACGTTTCTGATGTACTGAGACCGGTTGAAAGTACTGCCAAATTCTCTAAAACGATGTTGATGGCGGCTTATGGTAGAAAAATTAACATTAAATTCTCTGGCAACAGCTCTGGTGGACATTCCTGCAGTCAGCATGCCAAATGCACGCTCCCTCAAAACTTGAGACATCTGTGGCATTGTGTTGTGGGACAAAACTGCACATTTTAGTGGCCTTTTATTGTCCCCAGCACAAGGTGCACCTGTGTAATGATCATGCTTTTTAATCAGTTTCTTGATATGCCACACCTGTCAGGTAGATGGATTATCTTGGCAAAGGAGAAATGCTCACTAGCAGGGATGTAAACAAATGTATGCACAACATTTGAGAGAAATAATTTTATCGCATATGGACATTTTTTATTTCAGCTCATGAAACATGGGACCAACACTTTACATGTTGCGTTTATATATATTTTTTGTTCAGTGTATGTAAACTGTTGTATGTATTATGTCAACTCTTCAATAAATAAATAAAAATACATTTACATCATTTCAGTGTTTCTCTTTATTTACAAAAAGCAGTTAGCAAAAACACTATTTCACTCTGATTAAGAAAAGGCAGACAGAATACAAGCTGGCAGAGAAATAGATAGCAACGTGCTAGCAGAGAAATGATAGCAACGTGCTAGCAGAGAATAGATAGCAACGTGCTAGCAGAGAATAGATAGCAACGTGCTAGCAGAGAATAGATAGCAACGTGCTAGCAGAGAATAGATAGCAACGTGCTAGCAGAGAAATAGATAGCAACGTGCTAGCAGAGAATAGATAGCAACGCATAGCAGAGAAATAGATAGCAACGTGCTAGCAGAGAATAGATAGCAACGTGCTAGCAGAGAATAGATAGCAACGTGCTAGCAGAGAAATAGATAGCAACGTGCTAGCAGAGAATAGATAGCAACGTGCTAGCAGAGAATAGATAGCAACGTGCTAGCAGAGAATAGATAGCAACATGCTAGCAGAGAATAGATAGCAACAAAGATTAGCTGCAACTTCTCCCTTCAGGCTCCTCGTGCTGTCCCAACAATACTGAAGCGTGTGTGTACTAAGGTTGGGTGTGTGTGTGTGTGGTGAGTAGGGTGAAGACCCTAGACGCTGACCTTCGGTCTGTTTTGCATTTCCCCCAGTAATGGTTAGGGTTGGGATTGGGGAAGGGGAAGCTGATCCTAGATCTGTCCCTAGGGGGAGCATGTCTCCCTCTGGTCGCTGACCACAAACGTGACTTGTGTGTCTACCTCAGTATTGTGTGTTAGTGTTAAGTCGATAGGTGTGTGTGTGTGTGTCAGCCCTCGACGTCGGGCGTTCTCTCCCTGCAGATTGTCAGTGTGTGTGTGTCGATGGTTCTATCTCCCTGCAGTGTGTGTGTAAGCTCAGGTTGTGTGTGTGTAAGCTTGAGGTGTGTGTGTGCTCGGAGCTGTCTGTTTTGGGTTGCCGTGTGAACGATGCGTAGCTCCTCCTCCTCCAGATCTTCCAACAGCATCAGCACTGCCTCCAGAGTGTGGGACTGGAAAAACACACACGAAGCCACAGACCAATCACCACACAGTATGAATGGAAGACCCAATCACCACATAGTATGGATGGAAGACCCAATCACCACATAGTATGGATGGAAGACCCAATCACCACACAGTATGGATGGAAGACCCAATCACCACATAGTATGGATGGAAGACCCAATCACCACACAGTATGGATGGAAGACCCAATCACCACACAGTATGGATGGATGGAAGACCCAATCACCACATAGTATGGATGGAAGACCCAATCACCACATAGTATGAATGGATGGAAGACCCAATCACCACACAGTATGGATGGAAGACCCAATCACCACACAGTATGGATGGAAGACCCAATCACCACACAGTATGGATGGAAGACCCAATCACCACATAGTATGAATGGAAGACCCAATCACCACATAGTATGGATGGAAGACCTAATCACCACACAGTATGAATGGATGGAAGACCCAATCACCACACAGTATGAATGGATGGAAGACCCAATCACCACACAGTATGAATGGATGGAAGACCCAATCACCACACAGTATGAATGGAAGACCCAATCACCACATAGTATGGATGGAAGACCCAATCACCACACAGTATGGATGGAAGACCCAATCACCACATAGTATGGATGGAAGACCCAATCACCACATAGTATGGATGGAAGACCCAATCACCACATAGTATGGATGGAAGACCCAATCACCACATAGTATGGATGGAAGACCCAATCACCACATAGTATGGATGGAAGACCCAATCACCACACAGTTAGTGTCTGGATGGTAGAGGAGTGTCTGGATGGTAAATCAAATCACATTTTATTGGCCACATGCGCCGAATACAACAGGTGCAGACATTTCAGTGAAATGCTTACTTACAAGCCCTTAACCAACAATGCATTTATTTTTAACAAAAAAGTAAAAATAAAACAAAAAAAGTGTTGAGAAAAAAAGAGCAGAAGTAAATTAAAATAACAATAGGGAGGCTATATATACAGGGGGCTAGTTGAGGTAATATGTACATGTGGGTAGAGTTAAAGTGACTATGCATAAATAATTAACAATGGAGGAGTGTATGGATGGTAGAGGAGTGTCTGGATGGTAGAGGAGTGTCTGGATGGTAGAGGAGTGTCTGGATGGTAGAGGAGTGTAGTAGAGGAGTGTCTGGATGGTAGAGGAGTGTCTGGATAGTAGAGGAGTGTAGTAGAGGAGTGTCTGGATAGTAGAGGAGTGTCTGGATAGTAGAGGAGTGTAGTAGAGGAGTGTCTGGATGGTAGAGGAGTGTCTGGATGGTAGAGAAGTGTCTGGATAGTAGAGGAGTGTAGTGGAGTGTCTGGATGGTAGAGGAGTGTCTGGATAGTAGAGGAGTGTCTGGATAGTAGAGGAGTGTAGTAGAGGAGTGTAGTAGAGGAGTGTCTGGATAGTAGAGGAGTGTCTGGATGGTAGAGGAGTGTAGTAGAGGGGTGTAGTAGAGGAGTGTCTGGATAGTAGAGGAGTGTAGTAGAGGAGTGTCTGGATGGTAGAGGAGTGTCTGGATGGTAGAGGAGTGTCTGGATGGTAGAGGAGTGTCTGGATGGTAGAGGAGTGTAGTGGAGTGTCTGGATGGTAGAGGAGTGTCTGGATAGTAGAGGAGTGTCTGGATGGTAGAGGAGTGTAGTAGAGGAGTGTAGTAGAGGAGTGTCTGGATAGTAGAGGAGTGTCTGGATGGTAGAGGAGTGTAGTAGAGGAGTGTAGTAGAGGAGTGTCTGGATGGTAGAGGAGTGTAGTAGAGGAGTGTCTGGATGGTAGAGGAGTGTCTGGATGGTAGAGGAGTGTCTGGATGGTAGAGGAGTGTCTGGATGGTAGAGGAGTGTAGTGGAGTGTCTGGATGGTAGAGAAGTGTCTGGATAGTAGAGGAGTGTAGTGGAGTGTCTGGATGGTAGAGGAGTGTCTGGATGGTAGAGGAGTGTAGTAGAGGAGTGTAGTAGAGGAGTGTCTGGATAGTAGAGGAGTGTCTGGATGGTAGAGGAGTGTAGTAGAGGAGTGTCTGGATGGTAGAGGAGTGTCTGGATGGTAGAGGAGTGTCTGGATGGTAGAGGAGTGTAGTGGAGTGTCTGGATGGTAGAGAAGTGTCTGGATAGTAGAGGAGTGTAGTGGAGTGTCTGGATGGTAGAGGAGTGTCTGGATAGTAGAGGAGTGTCTGGATAGTAGAGGAGTGTCTGGATAGTAGAGGAGTGTCTGGATAGTAGAGGAGTGTCTGGATAGTAGAGGAGTGTCTGGATGGTAGAGGAGTGTCTGGATGGTAGAGGAGTGTCTGGATGGTAGAGGAGTGTAGTAGAGGAGTGTCTGGATGGTAGAGGAGTGTCTGGATAGTAGAGGAGTGTCTGGATGGTAGAGGAGTGTCTGGATGGTAGAGGAGTGTCTGGATGGTAGAGGAGTGTCTGGACAGTAGAGGAGTGTCTGGACAGTAGAGGAGTGTAGTAGAGGAGTGTGTGAGGAGTGTCTGGATAGTAGAGGAGTGTAGTGGAGGAGTGTAGTAGAGGAGTGTCTGGATGGTAGAGGAGTGTCTGGGTGGTAGAGGAGTGTAGTAGAGGAGTGTCTGGATAGTAGAGGAGTGTCTGGATAGTAGAGGAGTGTAGTAGAGGAGTGTCTGGATGGTAGAGGAGTGTCTGGATAGTAGAGGAGTGTAGTAGAGGAGTGTCTGGATGGTAGAGGAGTGTAGTAGGGGAGTGTAGTAGAGGAGTGTCTGGATGGCAGAGGGAGTGTCTGGATGGTAGAGGAGTGTCTGGATGGTAGAGGAGTGTCTGGATGGTAGAGGTGTAGTGGAGTGTCTGGATGGTAGAGAAGTGTCTGGATAGTAGAGGAGTGGTGGAGTGTCTGGATAGTAGAGGAGTGTCTGGATAGTAGAGGAGTGTCTGGATGGTAGAGGAGTGTCTGGATGGTAGAGGAGTGTCTGGATGGTAGAGGAGTGTCTGGATGGTAGAGGAGTGTCTGGATAGTAGAGGAGTGTAGTAGAGGAGTGTCTGGATAGTAGAGGAGTGTCTGGATGGTAGAGGAGTGTCTGGATGGTAGAGGAGTGTCTGGATGGTAGAGGAGTGTCTGGATGGTAGAGGAGTGTCTGGATGGTAGAGGAGTGTCTGGACAGTAGAGGAGTGTAGTAGAGGAGTGTCTGGATAGTAGAGGAGTGTAGTGGAGGAGTGTAGTAGAGGAGTGTCTGGATAGTAGAGGAGTGTCTGGATGGTAGAGGACTGTCTGGATGGTAGAGGAGTGTAGTAGAGGAGTGTCTGGATAGTAGAGGAGTGGAGTGGAGTGTCTGGGTGGTAGAGGAGTGTCTGGATGGTAGAGGAGTGTCTGGATGGTAGAGGAGTGTAGTATAGGAGTGTCTGGATGGTAGAGGAGTGTAGTAGAGGAGTGTAGTAGAGGAGTGTCTGGATGGTAGAGGAGTGTAGTAGAGGAGTGTCTGGATGGTAGAGGAGTGTCTGGATGGTAGAGGAGTGTCTGGATGGTAGAGGAGTGTCTGGATGGTAGAGGAGTGTAGTGGAGTGTCTGGATGGTAGAGAAGTGTCTGGATAGTAGAGGAGTGTAGTGGAGTGTCTGGATGGTAGAGGAGTGTCTGGATGGTAGAGGAGTGTAGTAGAGGAGTGTAGTAGAGGAGTGTCTGGATAGTAGAGGAGTGTCTGGATGGTAGAGGAGTGTAGTAGAGTGGTCTGGATGGTAGAGGAGTGTCTGGATGGTAGAGGAGTGTCTGGATGGTAGAGGAGTGTAGTGGAGTGTCTGGATGGTAGAGAAGTGTCTGGATAGTAGAGGAGTGTAGTGGAGTGTCTGGATGGTAGAGGAGTGTCTGGATAGTAGAGGAGTGTCTGGATAGTAGAGGAGTGTCTGGATAGTAGAGGAGTGTCTGGATAGTAGAGGAGTGTCTGGATGGTAGAGGAGTGTCTGGATGGTAGAGGAGTGTAGTAGAGGAGTGTCTGGATGGTAGAGGAGTGTCTGGATGGTAGAGGAGTGTCTGGATGGTAGAGGAGTGTCTGGATGGTAGAGGAGTGTCTGGATGGTAGAGGAGTGTCTGGACAGTAGAGGAGTGTCTGGACAGTAGAGGAGTGTAGTAGAGGAGTGTAGTAGAGGAGTGTCTGGATAGTAGAGGAGTGTAGTGGAGGAGTGTAGTAGAGGAGTGTCTGGATGGTAGAGGAGTGTCTGGGTGGTAGAGGAGTGTAGTAGAGGAGTGTCTGGATAGTAGAGGAGTGTCTGGATAGTAGAGGAGTGTAGTAGAGGAGTGTCTGGATGGTAGAGGAGTGTCTGGATAGTAGAGGAGTGTAGTAGAGGAGTGTCTGGATGGTAGAGGAGTGTAGTAGGGGAGTGTAGTAGAGGAGTGTCTGGATGGCAGAGGAGTGTCTGGATGGTAGAGGAGTGTCTGGATGGTAGAGGAGTGTCTGGATGGTAGAGGAGTGTAGTGGAGTGTCTGGATGGTAGAGAAGTGTCTGGATAGTAGAGGAGTGTAGTGGAGTGTCTGGATAGTAGAGGAGTGTCTGGATAGTAGAGGAGTGTCTGGATGGTAGAGGAGTGTCTGGATGGTAGAGGAGTGTCTGGATGGTAGAGGAGTGTCTGGATGGTAGAGGAGTGTCTGGATAGTAGAGGAGTGTAGTAGAGGAGTGTCTGGATAGTAGAGGAGTGTCTGGATGGTAGAGGAGTGTCTGGATGGTAGAGGAGTGTCTGGATGGTAGAGGAGTGTCTGGATGGTAGAGGAGTGTCTGGACAGTAGAGGAGTGTAGTAGAGGAGTGTCTGGATAGTAGAGGAGTGTAGTGGAGGAGTGTAGTAGAGGAGTGTCTGGATAGTAGAGGAGTGTCTGGATGGTAGAGGACTGTCTGGATGGTAGAGGAGTGTAGTAGAGGAGTGTCTGGATAGTAGAGGAGTGGAGTGGAGTGTCTGGGTGGTAGAGGAGTGTCTGGATGGTAGAGGAGTGTCTGGATGGTAGAGGAGTGTAGTATAGGAGTGTCTGGATGGTAGAGGAGTGTCTGGATGGTAGAGGAGTGTCTGGATGGTAGAGGAGTGTAGTAGAGGAGTGTCTGGATGGTAGAGGAGTGTCTGGATGGTAGAGGAGTGTCTGGATAGTAGAGGAGTGTCTGGATGGTAGAGGAGTGTCTGGATAGTAGAGGAGTGTCTGGATAGTAGAGGAGTGTAGTAGAGGAGTGTCTGGATGGTAGAGGAGTGTCTGGATGGTAGAGGAGTGTCTGGATAGTAGAGGAGTGTCTGGATGGTAGAGGAGTGTCTGGATGGTAGAGGAGTGTCTGGATAGTAGAGGAGTGTAGTAGAGGAGTGTAGTAGAGGAGTGTCTGGATGGTAGAGGAGTGTCTGGATAGTAGAGGAGTGTAGTAGAGGAGTGTCTGGATGGTAGAGGAGTGTCTGGATGGTAGAGGAGTGTCTGGATAGTAGAGGAGTGTCTGGATGGTAGAGGAGTGTCTGGATAGTAGAGGAATGTAGTAGAGGAGTGTCTGGATAGTAGAGGAGTGTAGTAGAGGAGTGTCTGGATAGTAGAGGAGTGTCTGGATAGTAGAGGAGTGTCTGGATAGTAGAGGAGTGTCTGGATGGTAGAGGAGTGTCTGGATGGTAGAGGAGTGTCTGGATGGTAGAGGAGTGTCTGGATAGTAGAGGAGTGTCTGGGTGGTAGAGGAGTGTATGGATGGTAGAGGAGTGTCTGGATGGTAGAGGAGTGTCTGGATGGTAGAGGAGTGTCTGGATGGTAGAGGAGTGTATGGATGGTAGAGGAGTGTCTGGATGGTAGAGGAGTGTCTGGATAGTAGAGGAGTGTCTGGGTGGTAGAGGAGTGTAGTAGAGGAGTGTCTGGATAGTAGAGGAGTGTCTGGATGGTAGAGGAGTGTAGTAGAGGAGTGTCTGGATAGTAGAGGAGTGTCTGGATGGTAGAGGAGTGTCTGGATAGTAGAGGAGTGTCTGGATAGTAGAGGAGTGTCTGGATGGTAGAGGAGTGTCTGGATGGTAGAGGAGTGTGTGGATGGTAGAGGAGTGTCTGGATAGTAGAGGAGTGTCTGGATAGTAGAGGAGTGTAGTAGAGGAGTGTCTGGATGGTAGAGGAGTGTCTGGATGGTAGAGGAGTGTCTGGATAGTAGAGGAGTGTCTGGATAGTAGAGGAGTGTCTGGATAGTAGAGGAGTGTAGTAGAGGAGTGTCTGGATGGTAGAGGAGTGTCTGGATGGTAGAGGAGTGTGTGGATGGTAGAGGAGTGTCTGGATAGTAGAGGAGTGTCTGGATAGTAGAGGAGTGTAGTAGAGGAGTGTCTGGATGGTAGAGGAGTGTCTGGATGGTAGAGGAGTGTCTGGATAGTAGAGGAGTGTCTGGATAGTAGAGGAGTGTCTGGATAGTAGAGGAGTGTAGTAGAGGAGTGTCTGGATGGTAGAGGAGTGTCTGGATGGTAGAGGAGTGTCTGTTACCTTCCTAGCTGCAGGTCGAGGTGATTGGGAGGAGAGGGAGGGGAACTTGTCCCTAGGAATAGGCTTCATCCCCAACTGCTCCCGGATCTTACTGTAGATGGTTAGGAGACAGGGTTAGGGTTAATGGGGTGTGTGTGTGTGTTTGTACATTTAAAGGGAGCGGGTCTTACTTGGTCTCCTCCATACTGTAGTTGAGGGGGTCGTTCTCTGACTCCGCCTCTGTCTGTCCATTGGTGGAGCTGATGTTCTCTGGCTGGCCACTGGTCGAAAACTGGTTCTGGGCGGCGGCAGGGGGTGTGGTTATCTCCTCTCCCTCCTTTCGAGCGAGAGCAAGCTCCTCCTCTGTCACCACTGGACACACACACACACACACCCACACACGTCACTTCACACACAGTAGCAACGGCCCAAAACACCAAATGGAGCCCTATGGTTATGCTGGAGGATATAAGTCCTAGCAGCATCCTTCCCCAAAACACAAACATCATTGTCCCAGCTGAAGATCACTGACCCTGGTTGTCCAGTTTGTGTAGGTGTGGCAGGCTTCGCAGCACGTTGAGACGGTATTGGCTGGGGTCTGTTCCGCAGCAGGGGTTCTCAGCCAACCAGAGCACTCGTAGGCGTGTGAGGGGGCGGAGATGGGAGAGCTCTGAGAGAGAAGGGATGAGGTTCCGTCTGAGGTACAACTCACTCAGACACACACACCCCGACAGAGATGACAGGGACAAGATGGAGTTCACACTGGAGAGAGAGAGGACCTGGTTAATGCAGGTCAAAGTTGATTTATCATATGCACAGCATACAACGTAGTGTACACAGTACAACTAAACCTGCTCTCCTCTCAAACAGCGCACAGTGTGTGTGTGTAGGGCCGTGGCGGCCATGACATTCTGTCAGCCGGTGATTGGTCAAGCAAATAACTGGTGGTCTCATGGTAATTGACCGTTAATTAGTCTAAATGAGAAGAGCAGAATAGCATCCTCTGAGTTGTCCTTATGTTAGGTCCTGATCTGGCTATGCCTTATGGCTGTGGGCTACACTAGTTCATTTAGCAGACAAGATTTGCTTAGAATTCCATGGCATTATTTTATATTATTTTATAGTATGAAGAATACAATTGAACAAAGCTGAATAAAATAGAAAGGATATTTTCTCCAAATGATTTGAGGGAGTGCGCACATGCGGCTATTCTGTGTTGAGCGGTTGACAAAGAAACAGGTCCTCCTATATGCTTAATTTAGTTATTTATGTAACTTTAGTTGTTCTATATGTTTCGATTTTTAATACATTATATGGCTGCATGATGCGACTAATGATGATTTGAAAAAAGTAGCATGAAAGGCATGAGCTCTGCTTAGTTTTTTGCGCAGGCTGCACACACTTCATCAGTCTCTCATTCACAATTTGACAAGCACTTGATAATGCCTCCAATTTCCCGGCGGCATCCCCTTTGTGTGGCCGTAATGCCCCCTAAAAATATCCATGCCTTTTGCGGCCAGTGGCTGTTGTGCCCTTGGGCTGAATATAATAATTATAATTCCCTTCTCCCGGCTGCATGCCGAAGCACCTCTCACTCACATGGCTCTCCATCACGTGATCGGGTCTTTCTCACACGCTACAAGTGAACACAGACACAACTGCGTGCGTCCTTATCCAATTCCGAGGCAGATATTGAAGATATTGGAAGAACTGTCCACATGTACTTTTCGTCAGCCAACAAGATGAGTAGGCCTAACGAACAGCAAAAGCACTAGCCTATGTCAATCTACTATCCCCCATAGTACAGAAGTTGACCTGTTCTATTCTGTGAGAGAAATAAATATTCCAAACATAGTCTGGGACAGTTGTGGGATGCGATAGATCCCAAATTAATACAACCACTAGCATCAAAAAAAACATTTTTTACGCAATGTGGCTGACGCAACAGATCAGAACGTTTAGTTTAAAATGTTGATAAACTATTAGGTGATTTCTTCACATTATAAGCTCAGCAATGCACACGGCAGTAGGCTATAAGCGGGAATGTTCCATTAGCGGGAAAACCCCATTATCAAAAGTGACCGCAAATGCAATTATGCATGTAATGCTTTTATTATAAATGTGCATTTTTATGGTGAAAATTATCTTCCCCAAACTTTAAACTCACGCGCTGTGTATGTATGCCAGTTAGGCTCTAAACCCCTTGTAAAGCGGATGAATGTGCTTCATTTTAAGAAGTTATTTGGCCACTTTAGTTGTGATCCAAACCTTATTAAAACATATAGGCCTATGGGCTACATGAGGTGGGCGACTATGATTCTAAAAAGTTGGCAAAAAAAGGTATTGTTTCTTGCCTTAAGCTGGGTATCATTCACAAGTGATAATATATAATTCACAAGCGACAGGCTAATATTGTCACCCATCAGACTATTCTTGATTTAATCTTTACATATACTAAATAATACATGTGTGACATTTGTTTTGATTTAGAATGGACCATTATCATGCATCTGTCTCGAAACAGGGGCAGGGGAAAGAAATACATGTCATCTATGCACTTAAATAGCGAATGGAGGACGCTTTTCCCATGATTCATTTTCATGCCAGCCAGGTAGGCTATACTCCTGTTGTAAAGAGAAGCAATGTGCTTAATATTAGGAAAGTTGAGAAATAAATATAGTAGACCTAGCCTATAAAAAGCTGATGGGATCCTCCTCTTTTTAAGAGGCCATCACTCTGTTTCCTCCCGCTACTCCATAGCCAATAGAAAGCTGATGGGATCCTCCTCTTTTTAATAGAGGCCATCACTCTGTTTCCTCCCGCTACTCCATAGCCTATAGAAAGCTGATGGGATCCTCCTCTTTTTAAGAGGCCATCACTCTGTTTCCTCCCGCTACTCCATAGCCAATAGAAAGCTGATGGGATCCTCCTCTTTTTAATAGAGGCCATCACTCTGTTTCCTCCCGCTACTCCATAGCCTATAGAAAGCTGATGGGATCCTCCTCTTTTTAAGAGGCCATCACTCTGTTTCCTCCCGCTACTCCATAGCCTGTAGAAAGCTGATGGGATCCTCCTCTTTTTAATAGAGGCCATCACTCTGTTTCCTCCCGCTACTCCATAGCCTATAGAAAGCTGATGGGATCCTCCTCTTTTTAAGAGGCCATCACTCTGTTTCCTCCCGCTACTCCATAGCCAATAGAAAGCTGATGGGATCCTCCTCTTTTTAAGAGGCCATCACTCTGTTTCCTCCCGCTACTCCATAGCCTGTAGAAAGCTGATGGGATCCTCCTCTTTTTAATAGAGGCCATCACTCTGTTTCCTCCCCGCTACTCCATAGCCAATAGAAAGCTGATGGGATCCTCCTCTCTTTTTAATAGAGGCCATCACTCTGTTTCCTCCCGCTACTCCATAGCCAATAGAAAGCTGATGGGATCCTCCTCTTTTTAAGAGGCCATCACTCTGTTTCCTCCCGCTACTCCATAGCCTGTAGAAAGCTGATGGGATCCTCCTCTTTTTAATAGAGGCCATCACTCTGTTTCCTCCCGCTACTCCATAGCCTATAGAAAGCTGATGGGATCCTCCTCTTTTTAATAGAGGCCATCACTCTGTTTTCTCCCGCTACTCCATAGCCTATAGAAAGCTGATGGGATCCTCCTCTTTTTAATAGAGGCCATCACTCTGTTTCCTCCCTCTACTCCATAGCCTATAGAAAGCTGATGGGATCCTCCTCTTTTTAATAGAGGCCATCACTCTGTTTCCTCCCGCTACTCCATAGCCTATAGAAAGCTGATGGGATCCTCCTCTTTTTAATAGGCCATCACTCTGTTTCCTCCCGCTACTCCATAGCCTATAGAAAGCTGATGGGATCCTCCTCTTTTTAAGAGGCCATCACTCTGTTTCCTCCCGCTACTCCATAGCCTGTAGAAATGTTGCGCAACATGAGCTCTCATTAAGTGTTTGATTAGATTTTCGATTAAATTTGCATTGATGTCAGAGTGATTAGAGGGACAATAGAGTGCTGAGTACCAGGCAGTTAGCAAGTTTGGTAGGCTACTAATGACCATCAGCAGCATCAGAGCTTGGAGAAGCCTAATTACCGTGACTAAACGGTCACATGGAAAAACTTTTTTTTACATTTTAGTCATTTAGCAGATGCTCTTATCCAGAGCGACTTACAGTTAGTGAGTGCACACATTTTTCATACTGCCATCATGACTCGTGACCGCTGGTGTGGCGGTAATACGGTCACCATAACAGCCCTGTGTGTGTGTGGGTGTGTAGATAGCGAACCTGAGAGTCAGGACCTCAATGTGGGGTATCTGGGTAAAGATGGAGATCTAGAGAGAGAGAGAGAGAGAGAGAGAGAGAGAGAGAGAGAGAGGAGGGAGGAGAGAGAGAAGGGAGGGAGAAGGGAGGAAGAGAAGGGAGGAAGGGAGGGATGAAGGGAAGAGAAGGGAGGGAGGAAGGGAAGAGAAGGAAGGGAAGAGAAGGGAGGGAGGGAAGAGAAGGGAGGGAAGCAAAGGGAGGGGAGAGAAGAGAAGGAGGGGAGAGAAGAGAAGGGAGGGAGGAAGGGAAGAGAAGGGAGGGAGGACGGGAAGGGAAGAGAAGGGAGGGAGGAAGGGAAGAGAAGGGAGGGAGGGAGGAAGGGAAGAGAAGGGAGGGAGGGAGGAAGGAAGGGAAGAGAAGGGAGGGAAGAGAAGGGAGGGAGGAAGGGAAGAGAAGGGAGGAAGGGAAGAGAAGGGAGGAGGGAAGAGAAGGGAGGAAGGGAAGAGAAGGGAGGGAGGGAGGAAGGGAAGAGAAGGGAGGGAGGGAGGAAGGGGAGAAGGGAGGGAGGGAGGAAGGGGAGAAGGGAGGGAGGGAGGAAGGGGAGAAGGGAGGGAGGGAGGAAGGGGAGAAGGGAGGGAGGGAGGAAGGGAAGAAGGGAAGAGAAGGGAGGAAGGGAAGAAGGGAAGAGAAGGGAGGAGAAGGGAGGGAGGAAGGGAAGAGAAGGAGGAAGGGAAGAGAAGGGAGGGAGGAAGGGAAGAGAAGGGAGGGAGGAAGGGAAGAGAAGGGAGGGAGGAAGGGAAGAGAAGGGAGGGAGGAAGGGAAGAGAAGGGAGGGAGGAAGGGAAGAGAAGGGAGGGAGGAAGGGAAGAGAAGGGAGGGAGGGAAGAGAGGGAAGAGGAGGAAGGGAAGAGAACTTTAGAGTTGAGACAAAGCTAATGAGTTAGCTAGCTAGCTAACCACTTAAACTGGGAATTTTTATTATTTTCTGTCAACCCAGAACAGCAAAAAACAAACATAGAAATTGAGAATACACAATCATACTCACGTCTGTCAAGTTGCAGCCCCTGAAAGAGAAAGAGAAAACATTGGACACATTAGAGAAATGAGGACTGTCAGCTAGCTAGCATCCAATAGTTGCATATCGGCTAGTTAGCTAACCCATCTGTCCTCCCACCTACCAGCAGTTGAGTTTCTTGACACTGTCCAGATCCGAGGCCTTGGCTTTGGCCAGGACCAACTTCCGTGTTAGCTTCATACTGCAGACGTGTTGTGGGTGATTTGTACTAGTCTCTAATATCCAATTATCGATCAAAACTAAAGTATCGTGGCAATGCAGCTCCCATCAGATCATTTATAGCTACATAGCTAGCCTAGCACACCTGCAGGACCAGCAACGCCTATGTTTATGTACCCTGGGCGGGCTCCCGTGGCGTCTGTAGTTACCGAGTTACCCGCTGTTACCATCCGGTTAACCATTTCCATGCACACTCACACAACAGATGGATAGGTGTCAATTATAACAGATACTTTGGAGGAGATGGGAAACGCCGTTGAACTCGTCAATGCGTCGTCAGTGGCCGCGCGGTGCATTCTGGGCGATTCTCGGACAAGCTCAAAAACCCAACAGTAGTATGAATTCCGTCAACAAGAAGTACAACATTACAAATATTTTCCGAGATGTGAGATAATTAATTTGTTTTTCTGTAAAATCGTATAGCTTTGGAATCGTGACATTACGTGTTTTCGAGGAAAATAGGCAGGTTTCTCGACTAATGACGCGTTCACGTACTAGTCGGAACTAGGCGACTCGGACATTTCTGATTTGCTAATGGTTGTAGTTATACTTGTGTCGCGTTCAACCAGTTAGCAAATCGGGGAAAAATGTGAGTTTCCTGGTTCTGACCAGCACGTCAACGCGGCATCATACCCTGACTTTGAGAAGGAATTGCATAACGATTAGTTTAGCAACCGCGTGACGCAGCATGACAACATGAACGCAAATAGTCGACAGTCTGCTGGGTGGTGCATTATAATATGTTTAGAAACTCTGTGGTTATACCAAAGATAGACCACAGCCCGTCGTTTCAAATGGGAACAAATGAGTCATAGTGGGCAGAACAATCAAGGAGGTGGACAGAGCCAATCAAGGAGGTGGACAGAGCCAATCAAGGAGGTGGACAGAGCCAATCAAGGAGGTGGACAGAGCCAATCAAGGAGGTGGATAGAGCCAATCAAGGAGGTGGACAGAGCCAATCAAAGGAGGTGGACAGAGCCAAGCACGGGATCCTATTGGCGTGTTCTAGCAATTATTTGCATATTTCCGTTAGGGAACGCCTACTCTGAAGTGCGCGTGTGCAATAACTACGTTTGCCTTTGCACTCCTTCTAAACAACACAATTTTTTAAAAAACTTTGGCAAAGGGTAAAGTCTACAAAACTTAGTCCACTCTGTTTGTAACAGATTTTAGTTTTGGGAACAGAACACTGTATGGAGATGAAATGTTTCATCAATGAGAAAATTAGCAGAATGTCGGCCAAAATCCATCTTCTCCTACTGCCGGCCACTGGGCTTCCTCTCATCACCATATTTGGTAGTGAGTGGAAACGCGAAGCGGATGCTTCACATTTATACATCCGGTGAAATATCTGGCTCATTGTTCTATCTGTGGTTCCGGGTTGCGAACCTCAACCTCTAGGAGGGAGGTGTTGCGAGCGTCGGAAAGCTAGACTCGATAACCTTTTCTAAATAGAGATAAATAGTAACGGCGTCTTTTCGTAGGCACTAACTCTGCCATGCTTCTTTGGACAAAGCATATGGAGAAAATGAATGGCGTTTTTAGAGGGTTTTTGGATAAACACAGGCTTAGGAGATCATATACGTTTTGTTCTATGAGATAATCTTCATTAGCTAATGTCACTTTCTGTGAATTTTGAAGAATTTGTGTAATAAATAAAAAAAAGCACATAAAGGCTTGATAATTCATAAAGGTCATTTTAGCTGACTAATATTATCTCAGAGAACAAAACATAAAGGCTTCATAATTCATAAAGATTATGTGTCCCCCAGGGCTCAGTTCTAGGCCCTCTCCTTTTCTCCCTATACACCAAGTCACTTGGCTCTGTCATATCCTCGCATGGCCTCTCCTATCATTGCTACGCAGACGACACACAACTAATCTTCTCCTTTCCCCCTTCTGATAACCAGGTGGCGAATCGCATCTCTGCATGTCTGGCAGACATATCAGTATCGATGACGGATCACCACCTCAAGCTGAACCTTGGCAAGACGGAGCTGCTCTTCCTCCCGGGGAAGGACTGCCTGTTCCATGATCTCGCCATCACGGTTGACAACTCCGTTGTGTCCTCCTCTCAGAGTGCGAAGAGCCTTGGCGTGACCCTGGACAACACCCTGTCGTTCTCCGCTAACATCAAGGCGGTGACCCGATCCTGTAGGTTCATGCTCTACAACATTCGGAGAGTACGACCCTGCCTTACACAGGAAGTGGCACAGGTCCTAATCCAGGCACTTGTCATCTCCCGTCTGGATTACTGCAACTCGCTGTTGGCTGGGCTCCCTGCCTGTGCCATTAAACCCCTACAACTCATCCAGAATGCCGCAGCCCGTCTGGTGTTCAACCTTCCCAAGTTCTCTCACGTCACCCCGCTCCTCCGCACACTCCACTGGCTTCCAGTTGAAGCTCGCATCTGCTACAAGACCATGGTGCTTGCCTACGGAGCTGTGAGGGGAACGACACCTCCGTACCTTCAGGCTCTGATAAGTCCCTACACCCAAACGAGGGCATTGCGTTCATCCACCTCTGGCCTGCTGGCCCCCCTACCTCTGCGGAAGCATAGTTCCCGCTCAGCCCAGTCAAAACGGTTCGCTGCTCTGGCACCCCAATGGTGGAACAAGCTCCCTCACGACGCCAGGACAGCGGAGTCACTCACCACCTTCCGGAGACATTTGAAACCCCACCTCTTTAAGGAATACCTGGGATAGGATAAAGTAATCTGATTAATGTCATCTAGTCTTCAGGAGGTTAGGGTGTAGGAGCAGATTAATGTCATCTAGTCTTCAGGAGGTTAGGGTGAAGGAGCAGATTAATGTCATCTAGTCTTCAGGAGGTTAGGGTGTAGGAGCAGATTAATGTAATCTAGTCTTCAGGAGGTTAGGGTGAAGGAGCAGATTAATGTCATCTAGTCTTCAGGAAAGGGCAGATTAATGTAATCTAGTCTTCAGGAGGTTAGGGTGAAGGAGCAGATTAATGTCATCTAGTCTTCAGGAGGTTAGGGTGTAGGAGCAGATTAATGTAATCTAGTCTTCAGGAGGTTTGGGTGTAGGAGCAGATTAATGTAATCTAGTCTTCAGGAGGTTAGGGTGTAGGAGCAGATTAATGTAATCTAGTCTTCAGGAGGTTAGGGTGTAGGAGCAGATTAATGTAATCTAGTCTTCAGGAGGTTAGGGTGTAGGAGCAGATTAATGTAATCTAGTCTTCAGGAGGTTAGGGTGTAGGAGCAGATTAATGTCATCTAGTCTTCAGGAGGTTAGGGTGTAGGAGCAGATTAATGTAATCTAGTCTTCAGGAGGTTAGGGTGTAGGAGCAGATTAATGTCATCTAGTCTTCAGGAGGTTAGGGTGTAGGAGCAGATTAATGTAATCTAGTCTTCAGGAGGTTAGGGTGTAGGAGCAGATTAATGTCATCTAGTCTTCAGGAGGTTAGGGTGTAGGGGCAGATTGTCATCTAGTCTTCAGGAGGTTAGGGTGTAGGAGCAGATTAATGTAATCTAGTCTTCAGGAGGTTAGGGTGTAGGGGCAGATTGTCATCTAGTCTTCAGGAGGTTAGGGTGTAGGAGCAGATTAATGTAATCTAGTCTTCAGGAGGTTAGGGGTGTAGGAGCAGATTAATGTCATCTAGTCTTCAGGAGGTTAGGGTGTAGGGGCAGATTAATGTAATCTAGTCTTCAGGAGGTTAGGGTGTAGGAGCAGATTAATGTAATCTAGTCTTCAGGAGGTTAGGGTGTAGGGGCAGATTAATGTAATCTAGTCTTCAGGAGGTTAGGGTGTAGGGGCAGATTAATGTAATCTAGTCTTCAGGAGGTTAGGGTGTAGGGGCAGATTGTCATCTAGTCTTCAGGAGGTTAGGGTGTAGGAGCAGATTAATGTCATCTAGTCTTCAGGAGGTTAGGGTGTAGGGGCAGATTAATGTCATCTAGTCTTCAGGAGGTTAGGGTGTAGGGAGCAGATTAATGTCATCTAGTCTTCAGGAGGTTAGGGTGTAGGGGCAGATTAATGTCATCTAGTCTTCAGGAGGTTAGGGTGTAGGGGCAGATTAATGTAATCTAGTCTTCAGGAGGTTAGGGTGTAGGGGCAGATTGTCATCTAGTCTTCAGGAGGTTAGGGTGTAGGAGCAGATTAATGTAATCTAGTCTTCAGGAGGTTAGGGTGTAGGAGCAGATTAATGTCATCTAGTCTTCAGGAGGTTAGGGTGTAGGGGCAGATTAATGTAATCTAGTCTTCAGGAGGTTAGGGTCTAGTGGCAGATTAATGTAATCTAGTCTTCAGGAGGTTAGGGTGTAGGGGCAGATTAATGTAATCTAGTCTTCAGGAGGTTAGGGTGTAGGGGCAGATTAATGTAATCTAGTCTTCAGGAGGTTAGGGTGTAGGGGCAGATTAATGTAATCTAGTCTTCAGGAGGTTAGGGTGTAGGGGCAGATTGTCATCTAGTCTTCAGGAGGTTAGGGTGTAGGAGCAGATTAATGTCATCTAGTCTTCAGGAGGTTAGGGTGTAGGGGCAGATTAATGTCATCTAGTCTTCAGGAGGTTAGGGGTGTAGGGGCAGATTAATGTCATCTAGTCTTCAGGAGGTTAGGGTGTAGGGGCAGATTAATGTCATCTAGTCTTCAGGAGGTTAGGGTGTAGGGGCAGATTAATGTCATCTAGTCTTCAGGAGGTTAGGGTGTAGGGGCAGATTGTCATCTAGTCTTCAGGAGGTTAGGGTGTAGGAGCAGATTAATGTAATCTAGTCTTCAGGAGGTTAGGGTCTAGTGGCAGATTAATGTAATCTAGTCTTCAGGAGGTTAGGGTGTAGGGGCAGATTAATGTAATCTAGTCTTCAGGAGGTTAGGGTGTAGGAGCAGATTAATGTAATCTAGTCTTCAGGAGGTTAGGGTGTAGGAGCAGATTAATGTAATCTAGTCTTCAGGAGGTTAGGGTGTAGGAGCAGATTAATGTAATCTAGTCTTCAGGAGGTTAGGGGTGTAGGAGCAGATTAATGTAATCTAGTCTTCAGGAGGTTAGGGTGTAGGAGCAGATTAATGTAATCTAGTTTTCAGGAGGTTAGGGTGTAGGAGCAGATTAATGTAATCTAGTCTTCAGGAGGTTAGGGTGTAGGGGCAGATTAATGTAATCTAGTCTTCAGGAGGTTAGGGTGTAGGGGCAGATTAATGTCATCTAGTCTTCAGGAGGTTAGGGTGTAGGGGCAGATTAATGTCATCTAATCTTTTTTTTTTTAAATCTAATTTTCCTTTTATGATTTTTTTTAGTCATTTAGCAGACGCTCTTATCCAGAGCGACTTACAGTTAAGTGAGTGCATACAATATTTTATTTTTTATTTTTCATACTGGCCCCCCGTGGGAATCGAACCCACAACCCTGGCATTGCAAACACCATGCTCTACCAACTGAGCTACATCCCTGCCGGCCATTCCCTCCCCTACCCTGGACGACGCTGGGCCAATTGTGCGCTGCCCCATGGGTCTCCCGGTCGCGGCCGGCTACGACCAGGATCTCTAGTGGCACAGCTAGCACTGCGATGCAGTGCCTTAGACCACTGCGCCACTCGGGAGACCTTCATTAGACACTGTGTTAACAAACCTCCAAACGAGCTTCAATGCCATACAACACTCCTTCCGTAGCCTCCAACTGCTCTTAAAACGCTATTAAAACTAAATGCATGCTCTTCAATTGAACGCTGCTTGCGCCCGCCCGACTAGAATCACTACTCTCGGCGGGTCTGACTTAGAATATGTGGACAACTACAAATACCTAGGTGTCTGGTTAGACCGTAAACTCTCCTTCCAGACTCACATTAAGCATCTCCAATCCAAAGTTAAATCTAGAATCGGCTTCCTATTTCGCAACAAAGCCTCCTTCATTCATGCTGCCAAACATGCCCTCGTAAAACTGACTATCCTACCGATCCTTGACTTCGGCGATGTCATTTACAAAATAGCCTCCAACACTCTACACAGCAAATTGGATGTAGTCTATCACAGTGCCATCCATTTTGTCACCAAAGCCCCATATACTACCCACCATTGTGACCTATACGCTCTCGTTGGCTGGCCCTCACTACATATTCGTCGCCAAACCCACTGGCTCCAGGTCATTTATAAATCCCTTCTAGGCAAATCCCCACCTTATCTTAGCTCATTGGTCACCATAGCAACACCCACCCGTAGTATGCGTTCCAGCAGGTATATCTCACTGGTCACCATAGCAACACCCACCCATAGTATGCGTTCCAGCAGGTATATCTCACTGGTCACCATAGCAACACCCACCCATAGTATGCGTTCCAGCAGGTATATCTCACTGGTCACCATAGCAACACCCACCCATAGTATGCGTTCCAGCAGGTATATCTCACTGGTCACCATAGCAACACCCACCCATAGTATGCGTTCCAGCAGGTATATCTCACTGGTCACCATAGCAACACCCACCCATAGTATGCGTTCCAGCAGGTATATCTCACTGGTCACCATAGCAACACCCACCCATAGTATGCGTTCCAGCAGGTATATCTCACTGGTCACCATAGCAACACCCACCCATAGTATGCGTTCCAGCAGGTATATCTCACTGGTCACCATAGCAACACCCACCCATAGTATGCGTTCCAGCAGGTATATCTCACTGGTCACCATAGCAACACCCACCCATAGTATGCGCTCCAGCAGGTATATCTCACTGGTCACCATAGCAACACCCACCCGTAGTATGCGCTCCAGCAGGTATATCTCACTGGTCACCATAGCAACACCCACCCGTAGTATGCGTTCCAGCAGGTATATCTCACTGGTCACCATAGCAACACCCACCCATAGTATGCGCTCCAGCAGGTATATCTCACTGGTCACCTTAGCAACACCCACCTGTAGTATGCGCTCCAGCAGGTATATCTCACTGGTCATCCCCAAAGCCAACACCTCCTTTGGCCGCCATCTGTAATTAGCCCATCCAACTACCTCATCCCCATATTGTTATTTATTTTGCTCATTTGCACCCCAGTATCTCTATTTGCACATCATCTTCTGCACATCTATCATTCCAGTGTTAATACTAATTGTAACTATTTTGCACTATAGCCTATTTATTGCCTTACCTCCATAACTTACTACATTTGCACACACTGTATATATATTTTCTGTTGTATTTTTGACTGTACGTTTTGTTTACCCCATATGTAACTCTGTGTTGTTGTTTTTATCGCACTGCTTTGCTTTATCTTGGCCAGGTCGCAGTTGTAAATGAGAACTTGTTCTCTTCTTACCTGGTTAAATAAAGGGGAAAAAAAATAATAAAAATAATAATGAGTAGGTGTGTCCAAACTTTTTTGACTGGTAGGGTACTGTATACACACACACATATATATATACAGCTTTTATGACATTACAAACATTACAATCCTGTGTGTAGCATGGGTATAATGTCCATGGACAGTTTGGTTATTTTATTCATTTATTTTCATTTGGTTGAAGATAAACTGTATCTGGCTGTTTTTGTCTAATTATAGGAAAACAAACAACATTTACTAGATCTATATCCCTCTAGTGATTTATCACTTGTAGACCCAAAACTAAATATGAACATATTTGAAGGTTTTATTTTGTAACCACTTTTCCCTCTCAGCTGGGCTGAAAAGGCCCCGAGCAGCGCCGACATCCCACAATGCAACACCGAGCAGCGCCGACATCCCACAATGCAACACATTCCACAGGGGTAAACTGCGCCTGCGTCTTTTTGTCTTCCTCTTTGGACCTACGTCTCCTCAGCTACAATGGTGAGCCGAAGATGTTCTCGTCCTAATCCACACCAATCTAAATAATCCAAGGCGAATAATGGTATAACAATTAATCTGATGCCCTGTATATATAATTCGCCATTAGATCCACAAATTATTACATATATTTTAGTGAACAAAATACCTAAATGAATTATTTTTAGTGTTTGCATACCTGGGAGTCGTAGCAATGGCCGCCCAGTACGTGCATGGCTTTCGGCTAAGCGGCAGAGTGTACTGTTAGCAAGCTACAGCGGAGCTGTGTGTTTTGTAGTATTGTCTGCAGCAGTCACCAGACCCAAAGCATGGTCGTGTCAATAACTAGGTCAGCAGGCTAGTTATCTGTAAATGCTAGTTGCTTGCAAGCAGTCCCAGTCCGTCGAGGCGGCGTGGCTAAATGCTAGCTAACTAATGTTCAGAGAAATGCCGGTAACGGTGAGTCTGTAACGTTATTCTGGAGTGTGGTTGTCAGACGTTGGCTATTCGTCTTCAAGAAATCAAATACACCGCTAGTTGAGTGCATGGGTTTTTGTGTACGACTTGGCTAATAGCTAACTTTTATGGTTCTGCAATGTTGCTTAGGAAAAGACTATCATTGCCTAGGCTAGTAAAGTTCGCCGAATGTTTTAGCATTGCCTCTGTTTAGATATATGTAGCTGTGTTTGGGAGGGCTATTTCCTATCACAGTAACGTTAGTTGGGGGTTTACTAACTTGAGGGAGTGTTGTGTATGGAGAAGTGTATTTAATGATTGTCTTCCTCAGGCTAAGCGCACCAAGAAGGTGGGGATCGTGGGTAAATATGGCACGCGTTACGGCGCGTCGCTCAGGAAGATGGTGAAGAAGATTGAGATCAGCCAGCACGCAAAGTACACCTGCTCCTTCTGTGGCAAGGTACAGTCCTGCACAACTGTTACTGACGTGTTAATAACAGCACGGAACGGATGTTAATAACAGTACTTGTTTGTTTTTAATCGTCAGACTAAGATGAAGAGGAGGGCTGTTGGTATCTGGCACTGTGGGTCCTGCATGAAGACTGTTGCTGGAGGTGCCTGGACATACAAGTAAGTAGCTCAGTGTGAGGGTCTGGACTGTGGGTGGGTGTGCGTTCTCCATCCCCTGGTTGACTCTCCCTCTCAGATACGAGATGTTTTTCCCCCCCTCTAGCCTCCCAGACTGTAACTAGCCGGTAACATTTTCAGTTTAGTCATTTAGCAGACGCTCTTATCCAGAGCCACTACAGTTAGTGAGTCATTTAGCAGACGCTCTTATCCAGAGCCACTTACAGTTAGTGAGTCATTTAGCAGACGCTCTTATCCAGAGCCACTTCCAGTTAGTGAGTCATTTAGCAGACGCTCTTATCCAGAGCCACTTACAGTTAGTGAGTCATTTAGCAGACGCTCTTATCCAGAGCGACTTACAGTTAGTGAGTCATTTAGCAGATGCTCTTATCCAGAGTCACTTACAGTTAGTGAGTCATTTAGCAGACGCTCTTATCCAGAGCGACTTACAGTTAGTGAGTCATTTAGCAGACGCTCTTATCCAGAGCCACTTACAGTTAGTGAGTCATTTAGCAGACGCTCTTATCCAGAGCGACTTACAGTTAGTGAGTCATTTAGCAGACGCTCTTATCCAGAGCCACTTACAGTTAGTGAGTCATTTAGCAGACGCTCTTATCCAGAGCGACTTACAGTTAGTGAGTCATTTAGCAGACGCTCTTATCCAGAGCGACTTACAGTTAGTGAGTCATTTAGCAGACGCTCTTATCCAGAGCCACTTACAGTTAGTGAGTCATTTAGCAGACGCTCTTATCCAGAGCGACTTACAGTTAGTGAGTCATTTAGCAGACGCTCTTATCCAGAGCCACTTACAGTTAGTGAGTCATTTAGCAGACGCTCTTATCCAGAGCCACTTACAGTTAGTGAGTCATTTAGCAGACGCTCTTATCCAGAGCCACTTACAGTTAGTGAGTCATTTAGCAGACACTCTTATCCAGAGTCACTTACAGTTAGTGAGTCATTTAGCAGACGCTCTTATCCAGAGCGACTTACAGTTAGTGAGTCATTTAGCAGACGCTCTTATCCAGAGCCACTTACAGTTAGTGAGTCATTTAGCAGACGCTCTTATCCAGAGCGACTTACAGTTAGTGAGTCATTTAGCAGACGCTCTTATCCAGAGCCACTTACAGTTAGTGAGTCATTTAGCAGACGCTCTTATCCAGAGCGACTTACAGTTAGTGAGTCATTTAGCAGACGCTCTTATCCAGAGCCACTTACAGTTAGTGAGTCATTTAGCAGACGCTCTTATCCAGAGCGACTTACAGTTAGTGAGTCATTTAGCAGACGCTCTTATCCAGAGCCACTTACAGTTAGTGAGTCATTTAGCAGACGCTCTTATCCAGAGCCACTTACAGTTAGTGAGTCATTTAGCAGACGCTCTTATCCAGAGCGACTTACAGTTAGTGAGTCATTTAGCAGACGCTCTTATCCAGAGTCACTTACAGTTAGTGAGTCATTTAGCAGACGCTCTTATCCAGAGCGACTTACAGTTAGTGAGTCATTTAGCAGACGCTCTTATCCAGAGCGACTTACAGTTAGTGAGTCATTTAGCAGACGGCTCTTATCCAGAGCCACTTACAGTTAGTGAGTCATTTAGCAGACGCTCTTATCCAGAGCGACTTACAGTTAGTGAGTCATTTAGCAGACGCTCTTATCCAGAGTCACTTACAGTTAGTGAGTCATTTAGCAGACGCTCTTATCCAGAGCGACTTACAGTTAGTGAGTCATTTAGCAGACGCTCTTATCCAGAGCCACTTACAGTTAGTGAGTCATTTAGCAGACACTCTTATCCAGAGCGACTTACAGTTAGTGAGTCATTTAGCAGACGCTCTTATCCAGAGCGACTTACAGTTAGTGAGTCATTTAGCAGACGCTCTTATCCAGAGCGACTTACAGTTAGTGAGTCATTTAGCAGACGCTCTTATCCAGAGTCACTTACAGTTAGTGAGTCATTTAGCAGACGCTCTTATCCAGAGCGAATTCCAGTTAGTGAGTCATTTAGCAGACGCTCTTATCCAGAGCCACTTACAGTTAGTGAGTCATTTAGCAGACGCTCTTATCCAGAGCCACTTACAGTTAGTGAGTCATTTAGCAGACGCTCTTATCCAGAGCCACTTACAGTTAGTGAGTCATTTAGCAGACGCTCTTATCCAGAGCCACTTACAGTTAGTGAGTCATTTAGCAGACGCTCTTATCCAGAGCCACTTACAGTTAGTGAGTCATTTAGCAGACGCTCTTATCCAGAGCCACTTACAGTTAGTGAGTCATTTAGCAGACGCTCTTATCCAGAGTCACTTACAGTTAGTGAGTCATTTAGCAGACGCTCTTATCCAGAGCCACTTACAGTTAGTGAGTCATTTAGCAGACGCTCTTATCCAGAGCCACTTACAGTTAGTGAGTCATTTAGCAGACGCTCTTATCCAGAGCCACTTACAGTTAGTGAGTCATTTAGCAGACGCTCTTATCCAGAGCGAATTCCAGTTAGTGCGTTCATCTTCCAATGGCTAGGTGAGAACCACGTCAGTCATAGCAAGTCCAGTCAGTAAGAGGGAACCGTCAGGTGCTGCGGGTGTTAACTCACAAAAGGCTTTCTGTGGAGGGGGGGGGTTCTTTAAGATGGTGTTTAAAGAGGTAGGGTTTCAGGTGCTTTCGGAAGATGGGCAGGGACTCTGCTGTCCTAGCTTCAGGGGGACGCTGGTTCCACCATTGGGGTGCCAGGACAGAGAAGAGCTTGGACTGGGCTGAGCGGGAGCTGCCCTCCGGTAGGGCTGGGAGGGCCAAGAGACCAGAGGTGGCAGAACGGAGTGCTCGGGTTGGGGTGTAGGGTTTGACCATAGCCTGAAGGTAGGGAGGGGCAGTTCCTCTTGCTGCTCCGTATACTCTCCTGTCCTGAGGGGGAATCGGAAGGCTACGTGTCAATAGGTCAGTGGCTTCCTCTCCGTCGTCTGCGCCGATCTGGAAACATTGTTACAGCAGGGCTGGAACTAAAGCATGCACCGTCAATAGTCCATCCTTGGTCTAACGCTGCTTTCACATGTCCCTCTCTCTTGGAGATGGTCAGAGAACAATCACATCAGCTGGAATGGTGGTGGGGCAGCGTCTGTTCAGAGGGTTGGAATGTTGCATTTTCTGTGACTGTTCTACCTGATGAATTCCTCTGAACGTTTGGTAACGTTTCAACCTTCTACGCTGAACAAAAATATAAACACAAAATGTGAAGTGTTGGTACCATGTTTCATGAGCTGAAATAAAAGATCCCAGAAATGTTCCATACGCACAAAAAGCTTATTTCGCTCAAATTTTGTGTACACATTTGTTAACATCCCTGTTAGTGAGCATTTGATCCATCCACCTGACTGGCACGCTGAAGAAGTGTGCTCTTCATGGATGAATCGCGGTTTCAACTGTACCGGGCAGGTGGCAGACAGCGTGTATGGCCACTTGTGGGTGAGTGGTTTGCTGATGTCAACGTTGTGAACAGAGTGCCCTGTGGTGGTGGGATTATGGTATGGGCAGGCATAAACTACCGACAACTAACACAATTGCATTTCATCGATGGCAATTTGAATGCAGAGATGCCGTGACGAGATCCTGAGGCCCATTGTCGTGCCATTCATCGGCCACCATCACCTTATGTTTCAGCATGATAATGCACGGCCCCATGTCGCAAGGATTTGTACACAATTCCTGAAAGCTGAAAATGTCTGTTCTTCCATGGCATGCATACTCACCAGACATGTCACCCATTAAGCATGTTTGGAATGCTCTGGATTGACGTGTACCACAGCATGTTCCAGCAACTTCCTCTGTAGCTCAGCTGGTAGAGCACGGCGCTTGTAACGCCAAGGTAGTGGGTTCGATCCCCGGGACCACCCATACACAAAAATGTATGCACGCATGACTGTAAGTCGCTTTGGATAAAAGCGTCTGCTAAATGGCTTATTATTATTATAACTTCGCACAGCCATTTAGTCAGTTAAGAACAAATTCTTATTTACAATAGCGACTAAACCCGGACGACGCTGGGCCAATTGTGCACCGCCCTATGGGGCTCCCGAGTGGCGCAGCGGTCTAAGGCACTGCATCTCAGTGCTTGAGGCGTCACTACAGACCCCCTGGTTCGATTCCAGGCTGTATCAAAACCGGCCGTGATTGGGAGTCCCATAGGGCGGCGCACAATTGGCCCAGCGTCGTCCGGGTTTGGCCGGTGTAGGCCGTCATTGTGAATAAGAATTTGTTCTTAACTAACTTGCCTAGTTTAAAAAAAATCCTGTGCGGTTTTTACAGATTTGCGGTCATCAGTTCAGTGATTTTGTCCTAGGATTTGTTGTCTGATCTGGCCTGCAGGGTTGATGGCAGTGTTTCCGCTGCAGTCTTTCCGCTGTGGCGCTGCACTTTGAAGATGAGAACAGTCCACATTTTACTTTTTCCTCTGCAAAGAAAACAAGTAATGAATGGAAAAAGCAGGCAACCCCATAGTAGAATCGTTTATCTATCGACCTAGTCTGCTTGTTGTGCGTTCTATCCGTGAGAATAGCCTACTATTCGTGATGAGTAGATTTGGATAGTCATCATTTAGGCTAATAAAATAACTGTCACTGTTTGTAAAAAAGACTGTTCAATGCATGGCGAAGCACGTACTTTGACTAGACATAAGTAGAATACAATACTGACACTGACAAACAGATCAATAAAACTATGTCCATATACAGAGCATTCGGAAAGTATTCAGACCTTTTGATTTTTTTCCACGTGTTACAGCCTTATACTAAAGTGGATTCAATAATTTTTTTCCCTCATCAATCTACACACTACCCCATAATGACAAAGCGAAAACAGGTTTTTAGACCTTTTGCAAATGTATTAAATATGCAAACTGAATTATCACAGTTACATAAGTATTCAGACCCTTTACTCAGTACTTTGTTGAAGCACCTTTGACAGCGATTACAGCCTCAAGTCTTTTTGGGTATGACGCTACAAGCTTGGCACACCTGTATTTGGAGAGTTTCTCCCATTCTTCTCTGCAGATCCTTTTAAACTCTGTCAGGTTGGATGGGGAGCGTCGCTGCACAGCTATTTTCAGGTCTCTCCAGAGATGTTAGATCGGGTTCAAGTCCGGGCTCTGGCTGGGCCAGTCAAGGACATTCAGAGACTTTATACTTCAAGGGGTCATTTAAAATTCAAAATCAAATAGCAAAATTATTCTAGGTATGACCTTCTTAAAACAATTCTATATAGCTTAGTAGAACCCCTCCCCTGGTTTAGACTCGTATGGGTTAAAAACTAAACTATTTGATGGCTGTCTATCCTATTGATATGTAGCTACCTAGAATAGATGGTTAACTTGATAAACCACATACTTGTGTGCTACACATCACCTGCTACTAACGTTGCCATCCATGCAGGCAATGCACCCCGCTGCGGTGCTTCTTTTAATTTTCAGAAATTGATTCGTACCCGGACGTAAGGACCATCCCACCTGCGAAATACTATGATCATAAATGCTAATTTTGATCCAATGTCTGGATTTCTTTTGCCCCAGCTCATGAAACATGGGACCAACACTTTACATGTTGCGTTTTTATATTTTTGCTTAGTGTAAATTGTTCCCCTCTGTGTTCTAAATCATCGTTCCCCTCTGTGTTCTAAATCATCGTTCCCCTCTGTGTTCTAAATCATCGTTCCCCTCTGTGTTCTAAATCATCGTTCCCCTCTGTGTTCTAAATCATCGTTCCCCTCTGTGTTCTAAATCATCGTTCCCCCTCTGTGTTCTAAATCATCGTTTCCCCTCTGTGTTCTAAATCATTGTTCCCCTCTGTTCTAAATCATCGTTCCCCTCTGTGTTCTAAATCATCGTTCCCCTCTGTTCTAAATCATCGTTCCCCTCTGTGTTCTAAATCATCGTTCCCCTCTGTGTTCTAAATCATCGTTCCCCTCTGTGTTCTAAATCATCGTTCCCCTCTGTGTTCTAAATCATCGTTCCCCTCTGTGTTCTAAATCATTGTTCCCCTCTGTTCTAAATCATCGTTCCCCTCTGTGTTCTAAATCATCGTTCCCCTCTGTGTTCTAAATCATCGTTCCCCTCTGTGTTCTAAATCATTGTTCCCCTCTGTGTTCTAAATCATCGTTCCCCTCTGTTCTAAATCATCGTTCCCCTCTGTGTTCTAAATCATCGTTCCCCTCTGTGTTCTAAATCATTGTTCCCCTCTGTTCTAAATCATCGTTCCCCTCTGTGTTCTAAATCATTGTTCCCCTCTGTTCTAAATCATCGTTCCCCTCTGTGTTCTAAATCATCGTTCCCCTCTGTGTTCTAAATCATCGTTCCCCTCTGTGTTCCAGCACGACGTCTGCAGTCACAGTGAAGTCGGCCATCAGGAGACTGAAGGAGCTGAAAGACCAGTAGAAGGTTACTGGAGGATCAGACCGTCACCTGTTGGGAACCGTTTCTATCCGAGCTAGACGCTGCCTCATGTCAAACATCCACCACAATAAAAAGCAGTCAAGAGGAACGCCTGAGTCTGTTACTTTTACTATAGTTGTGTTGCTGATTTATTTCTACATTTTAGTCATTTAGCAGACGCTCTTATCCAGAGTCACTACAGTAGTGAGTCATTTAGCAGACGCTCTTATCCAGAGTCACTACAGTAGTGAGTCATTTAGCAGACGCTCTTATCCAGAGTCACTACAGTAGTGAGTCATTTAGCAGACGCTCTTATCCAGAGTCACTACAGTAGTGAGTCATTTAGCAGACGCTCTTATCCAGAGCCACTTACAGTAGTGAGTCATTTAGCAGACGCTCTTATCCAGAGCCACTTACAGTAGTGAGTCATTTAGCAGACACTCTTATCCAGAGCCACTACAGTAGTGAGTCATTTAGCAGACGGTCTTATCCAGAGCCACTTACAGTTAGAGAGTCATTTAGCAGACGCTCTTATCCAGAGCCACTACAGTAGTGAGTCATTTAGCAGACGCTCTTATCCAGAGTCACTACAGTAGTGAGTCATTTAGCAGACGCTCTTATCCAGAGCCACTTACAGTTAGAGTCATTTAGCAGACGCTCTTATCCAGAGCCACTACAGTAGTGAGTCATTTAGCAGACGCTCTTATCCAGAGTCACTACAGTAGTGAGTCATTTAGCAGACGCTCTTATCCAGAGTCTTACAGTAGTGAGTCATTTAGCAGACGCTCTTATCCAGAGTCACTACAGTAGTGAGTCATTTAGCAGACGCTCTTATCCAGAGTCTTACAGTAGTGAGTCATTTAGCAGACGCTCTTATCCAGAGTCTTACAGTAGTGAGTCATTTAGCAGACGCTCTGATCCAGAGAGACTACAGTAAGTGCATTCATCTTAAGGTGGCTAGGTGAGAGAACCACATCAGTCGTACAAGTACATTTTCCCTCAAAGTAGTTATCCACAAAGTCGTCTGGGTTTATTTAAGATACAGCAATGGTTTCAGAATATTTTGGAGGTGGTCAGGGAGGGACTCTGCTGTCCTGACGTTAGGGGGAAGCTTGTTCCAGCCAATGATTTTATATACAGTGACGGCTGCTGAGGGGAGGAAGGCTCATAATAATGGTTGGTATGGAGCTCATGGAATGGCATCAAACACATGGAAACAATATGTTTGTATTTGATACCATTCCACTGATTCTGCTCTGGCCATTGTTGTCCTCAAGGTGCCACCAACCTCCTGTTGACTTATTCCACATTTTGTTATAGCATGAATTGAAAATGGATTTAAGAAAAAAACAAAACATTTTCTAACCCACCTACACACAATATCCCATAATGACAAAAGTGAACGTGTTTTTAGACATTTTGCCTAATTTGTTCAAATGAAATAGATCTCATTTACATAAGTATTCACACCCGTGAGTCAGTACATGTAAGAACCACCTTTGGCACCGATTACAGCAGTGAGTCTTTCTGGGTAAGTCTAAGCTTTGCACACCTGGTTTGTACAATATCTGCACATTTCATGTTTTTTTTTTTGTTAAATTCTTCATGCGATGTCAAGTTGGTTGATCATTGCTAGACAGCCATTTAAGTATTTCCATAGATTTTCAAGCTAATTTTAAGTTGACTAACTATGCCACGCAAACATTAAATGTCTTCTTGGTAAGCAACTCCAGTGTATATTTGGCCTTGTGTTTTAGGTTATTGTCCTGCTGAAAGGTGAATTTGTCTCCAGTGTCTGTTGGAAAGCAGACTGAACCAGGTTTTCCTCTAGGATTTTGTCTCTGCTTAGCTCTATTCCGTTTCTTTTTATAAAAAGATGAACTCCCTAGTTCTTTCCGATGACAAGATGCAGCCACCACCATGCTTGGAATATGAAGTGGTACTCTGTTGTGTTGGATTTGCCCCAAACATAACGCTTTCTATTCAGGACAAAAATAAGATGTATTTTACATTTTTTGCAGTTTTACTTTACTGCCTTATTGCAAACAGAATGCATGTTTTTATTCTGTACAGGGTTCAATTTCACTGTCATTTAGGTTAGAATTGTGGAGTAACTACAATGTTGATCAATCAGTTTTCAATCATCATTGCCCTCATGGTGAAATCCCTGAGCGATGTCCTTCCTCCAGCAACTAAGTTAGCAAGGACGCCTGTATCTTTGTAGTTAGGAAGGACGCCTGTATCTTTGTAGTTAGCAAGGACGCCTGTATCTTTGTAGTTAGCAAGGACGCCTGTATCTTTGTAGTTAGGAAGGACGCCTGTATCTTTGTAGTTAGGAAGGACGCCTGTATCTTTGTAGTTAGGAAGGACGCCTGTATCTTTGTAGTTAGGAAGGACGCCTGTATCTTTGTAGTTAGGAAGGACGCCTGTATCTTTGTAGTGACTGGGTGCATTGATCATCCAACGTGTAATTAATAACTTCACCTCAAAGGGATATTCATTATCGGCTTGTTTTATTTCTACCAATAGTTGCCCTTTGTGAGGCATTGGAAAACATTTACATTATATTTTTGTCATTTAGCAGGAGCAATTAGGGTTAAGTACCTTGCTCAAGCGCACATCGACAGATTTTTCACCTAGTCGGCTCGGGGATTAGAACCAGCGACCTTTATGCTACTGGCACAATGCTCTTAACCACTAAGCAACCTCCCTGGTCTTTGGTTGAATTTACGTTTGAAATTCACTGCTCGACTGAGGGACCTTACAATGATTTGTATGTGACTTGTTAAGCAAATGTTTACTCCTGAACGTATTTAGGCTTATCACAAGTTGAATACCTATTGACTCAAGACATTTCAGCTTTTCAGTTTTTAATTAATTCGTACAAATGTCTAAACATAATTCCACGTTGACATTATGGGGTGTTGTGTGTAGGCCAGTGACACAATCTCAATTGAATGAATTTCAAATTCGGGATGTAACAACAAAATGTGGAAAAAGTCTAGTGGTGTGAAGCTCAGTGGGTAGAGCATGGCGCTTGCAACGCCAAGGGTTGTGGGTTCGTTTCCCACGGGGGGCCAGTATGAAAATGTATGCACTCACTAACTGTAAATCGCTCTGGATAAGAGCGTCTGCTAAATGACTAAAATGTAAATGTGAAACTTTCTGAAGGCGCTGTATACACCAGATTACTGATAGGGGGCGCTGTGTTGAAGCCACCGTGCCTTAATCTTGGCACTCACCAGTGGGGAAAAAATATTTTGGAAGCTATAGAAATGCATTTGTCTACATTCGTTTTTGACATTTATTCTATTACAGACATCTTAATGTATACTTTTAAATTATTATGTGAATATAATGTTTAAAAAAAAAAAGAACTAACATTTTCTTTCAAGTATAATTTTTGGAGATTACTAATATTACTGTCAACAACAGATCCGCAAGGTAGATGGATTATTTTAAATATGTTATTGGACCATAAACATATATGGCTCATTAACCTTTACGGACCAAATAATGATGATCCACACTTTGACAATATATATAATAAATGATCAACCCTGCAAGCAATTCAAGACTCTATTATTATGGTGGGAGATTATAATACTGTTTTAAATAGCTCAATGGACCGTAAAGGAAATCACACTACAAACAATCACCCTCATGTTCTTAAGGAAATCATGAATGTCATGGATACATTAGAACTAGTAGATATATGGAGGCTTAAATATCCTGATCTAGTGAGATATACATGGCGGAGACTCAATCAAGCTAGTCGTCTTGACTTCTTTCTTATGTCATTCTCGTTGGCACCAAGTGTTGATAGGGGGCCGAATGCGGTGGGACCATCATTTAATTGCCATATACATTACTCTTACTGAATTTCCACGTGGGCGAGGATATTGGAAATTTAATCAAAGCCTATTGGATGATAACTTGTTTTTAACTAGGACAGAGGAATTTATAACTGATTTTTTCCGACATAACATAGGTACAGCAAATCCCCTTATTGTATGGGACACCGTTAAATGTGCCTTTAGAGGCCATGCAATTCAATACTCATCTCGAAAACAAAAGCAATTTAGGTCAAAAGAGTCCACACTAACAAAGGAAATAGAAGGTCTAACAGAACAGATAGATGGCAATAAAAACTGTAACATAGAGGCTCAGAATAAATTAGAGGAAAAACTAAAAGAAATGGAGGAACTTATTCAAGAAAGATCAAGTGTAATATATTATCAAAATAAAGCAAACTGGATGGAATATGGGGAAAAATGCACCAAATTATTTTTAAATCTTCAACATAGAAATGCTACCAAAAAGAATTTACTGAAACTGGTTACAAATGACGGAGTCACCCATGATTCACCAAATTATATTTTGAAGGAGGAACCAAAGTACTTTAAGCATATGTTTTTGTTTCAGTCGCCTCCATCTCCTCTAACTGAAGCTAACTCAAGCACTCCTCCAGCATCTTTTCATTTGGTCTGCATCTCTCAAATGTTCTTCTTTGTGATCTAAACACCTCAAACTTCGATTCGTCTGTCCATAACACTTTTTTCCAATCTTCCTCTGTCCACTGTCTGTGTTCTTTTGCCCATCTTAATCTTTTCTTTTTATTGGCCAGTCTGAGATATGGCTTTTTCTTTGCAACTCTGCCTAGAAGGTCAGCATCCCGGAGTCGCCTCTTCACTGTTGACGTTGAGACTGGTGTTTTGCGGGTACTATTTAATGAAGCTGCCAGTTGAGGACCTGTGAGGCGCCTGTTTCTCAAACTAGACATTCTAATGTATTTGTCCTCTTGCTCAGTTGTGCACTGGGGGCCTCCCACTCCTCTTTCTATTCTTGTTAGAGCCAGTTTGCGCTGTTCTGTGAAGGGTGTAGTACACAGCGTTGTACGAGATCTTCAGTTTCTTGGCAATTTCTCGCATGGAATAGCCTTCATTTCTCAGAACAAGAATAGACTGAGGAGTTTCAGAAGAAAGTTATTTGTTTCTGGCCATTTTGAGCCTGTAATCGAACCCACAATTGCTGATGCTCCAGATACTCAACTAGTCTCAAGAAGGCCAGTTTCATTGCTTCTTTAATCAGCACAACAGTTTTCAGCTGTGCTAACATAATTGCAAAATGGTTTTCTAATGATCAATTTGCCTTTTAAAAATGATAAACTTGGATTAGCAAACACAACATGCCATTGGAACACAGGACTGACGGTTGCTGATAATGGGCCTCTGTACGCCTATGTAGATATTCCATAAAAAATCAGCCGTTTCCAGATACAGTGGGGAAAAAAAGTATTTAGTCAGCCACTAATTGTGCAAGTTCTCCCACTTAAAAAGATGAGAGAGTCCTGTAATTTTCATCATAGGTACATGTCAACTATGACAGACAAAATGAGAAAAAAAAATCAAGAAAATCACATTGTAGGATTTTTAATGAATTTATTTGCAAATTATGGTGGAAAATAAGTATTTGGTCAATAACAAAAGTTTCTCAATACTTTGTTATATACGCTTTGTTGGCAATGACACAGGTCAAACGTTTTCTGTAAGTCTTCACAAGGTTTTCACACACTGTTGCTGGTATTTTGGCCCATTCCTCCATGCAGATCTCCTCTAGAGCAGTGATGTTTTGGGGCTGTCGCTGGGCAACACAGACTTTCAACTCCCTCCAAAGATTTTCTATGGTGTTGAGATCTGGAGACTGGCTAGGCCACTCCAGGACCTTGAAATGCTTCTTACGAAGCCACTCCTTCGTTGCCCCGGCGGTGTGTTTGGGATCATTGTCATGCTGAAAGACCCAGCCACGTTTCATCTTCAATGCCCTTGCTGATGAAAGGAGGTTTTCACTCAAAATCTCACGATACATGGCCCCATTCATTCTTTCCTTTACACGGATCAGTCGTCCTGGTCCCTTTGCAGAAAAACAGCCCCAAAGCATGATGTTTCCACCCCCATGCTTCACAGTAGGTATGGTGTTCTTTGGATGCAACTCAGCATTCTTTGTCCTCCAAACACGACGAGTTGAGTTTTTACCAAAAAGTTATATTTTGGTTTCATCTGACCATATGACATTCTCCCAATCCTCTTCTGGATCATCCAAATGCACTCTAGCAAACTTCAGACGGGCCTGGACATGTACTGGCTTAAGCAGGGGGACACGTCTTGCACTGCAGGATTTGAGTCCCTGGCGGCGTAATGTGTTACTGATGGTAGGCTTTGTTACTTTGGTCCCAGCTCTCTGCAGGTCATTCACTAGGTCCCCTTCCGTGTGGTTCTGGGATTTTTGCTCACCGTTCTTGTGATCATTTTGACCCCACAGGGTGAGATCTTGCGTGGAGCCCCAGATCGAGGGAGATTATCAGTGGTCTTGTATGTCTTCCATTTCCTAATAATTGCTCCCACAGTTGATTTCTTCAAACCAAGCTGCTTACCTATTGCAGATTCAGTCTTCCCAGCCTGGTGCAGGTCTACAATTTTGTTTCTGGTGTCCTTTGACAGCTCTTTGGTCTTGGCCATAGTGGAGTTTGGAGTGTGACTGTTTGAGGTTGTGAACAGGTGTCTTTTATACTGATAACAAGTTCAAACAGGTGCCATTAATACAGGTAACGAGTGGAGGACAGAGGAGCCTCTTAAAGAAGAAGTTACAGGTCTGAGAGCCAGAAATCTTGCTTGTTTGTAGGTGACCGAATACTTATTTTCCACCATAATTTGCAAATAAATTCATTAAAAATCCTACAATGTGATTTTCTGGATTTTTTTTCTCAATTTGTCTGTCATAGTTGACGTGTACCTATGATGAAAATTACAGGCCTCGCTCATCTTTTTAAGTGGGAGAACTTGCACAATTGGTGGCTGACTAAATACTTTTTTCCCCCACTGTACAATAGCCATTTACAACATTAACAATGTCTACACTGTATTTCTGATCAATTTGATGTTATTTTAATGGGCAAAAAATTGCTTTTCTTTCGAAAACAAAGACATTTCTAAGTGACCCCAAACTTTTGAACGGTAGTGTATATATACAGTGGGGAAAAAAAGTATTTAGTCAGCCACCAATTGTGCAAGTTCTCCCACTTAAAAAGATGAGAGAGGCCTGTAATTTTCATCATAGGTACACGTCAACTATGACAGACAAAATTAGAAAAAAAATCCAGAAAATCACATTTCTGGATTTTTTTCTTCTCAATTTGTTTGTCATAGTTGACGTGTACCGATGATGAAAATTACAGGCCTCTCTCATCTTTTTAAGTGGGAGAACTTGCACAATTGATAGGCTACAGCGCCGGAGAAGATGGCTGCCGTTTTACAGCCCTCTAACCAATTGTACTATTATGTGTGTTTTTCCGCGTTATTTGTAATTTATTTTGTACATAATGTTTCTGCCATCGTCTCTTATAACCAAAGAGAGCTTCTGGATATCAGGACAGCGATTACTCACCTCGCATTGGACGAAGATTTTTTCTTCAACGAGGCGTTCGCGAAGGATTTCCTACGGACACCCGACAAGGCCCAGATCCCCGTCATTCGCGTGAGGAAGAGACGGAGATATCGTGGGACGCAGATCCGGGTGCCTTGTAAGGATCCGACGACGGCGAGTAAACTGCCTCTCCCATCAATCCTATTAGCCAACGTTCAATCTTTTGAGAATAAAATTGACGATTTAAGATTACGGTTATCCTACCAACGGGACATTAAAAACTGTAATATCTTATGTTTCACGGAGTCGTGGCTGAACGACAACAATGATAACATTCAGCTAGCAGGCTATACGCTACATCGACAGGACAGAACGGCAGACTCCGGTAAGACAAGGGGCGGCGGTCTCTGTATATTTGTAAACAACAGCTGGTGCACAAAATCAAATACTAAGGAAGTCTCGAGGTTTTGCTCGCCTGAGGTAGAGTATCTTATGATAAGCTGTAGACCACACTATTTACCAAGAGAGTTTTCATCTATATTTTTCATAGCTGTCTATTTACCACCACAAACCAATGCTGGCATTAAGATTGCACTGAATGAGTTGTACAAGGCCATTAATCAACAGGAAAACGCTCATCCAGATGCAGCGCTCCTAGTAGCCGGGGACTTTAATGCAGGGAAACTTAAATCCGTTCTACCTAATTTCTACCAGCATGTTAAATGTGCAACCAGAGGGAAAAAAACTCTAGACCACCTTTACTCCACACACAGAGACGCATACAAAGCTCTCCCTCGCCCTCCATTTGGCAAATCTGACCATAACTCTATCCTCCTGATTCCTGCTTATAAGCAAAAACTGAAGCAGGAAGCACCAGTGATTCGGTTAATAAAAAAGTGGTCAGATGACGCAGATGCTAAGCTACAGGACTGTTTTGCTAGCACAGACTGGAACATGTTCCGGGGATTCTTCAGACAGCATTGAGGAGTACACCACATCAGTCACTGGCTTCATCAATAAGTGCATCGATGATGTCGTCCCCCACAGTGACCGTACGTACATACCCCAACCAGAAGCCATGGATTACAGGAAACATCCGCACTGAGCTAAAGGGTAGAGCTGCCGCTTTCAAGGAACGGGACTCTAACCCGGACGCTTATAAGAAATCCCGCTATGACCTCCGACGAACCATCAAACAGGCAAAGAGTCAATACAGGTCTAAGATTGAATCATACTACACTGGCTCTGACGCTCGTCGGATGTGGCAGGGCTTGAAAACTATTACAGACTACAAAGGGAAGCACAGCCGCGAGCTGCCCAGTGACACAAGCCTACCAGACGAGCTAAACCACTTCTATGCTCGCGTCGAGGCAAGCAACACTGAAGCATGCATGAGAGCACCAGCTGTTCCGGACGACTATGTGATCACGCTCTCCGTAGCCGATGTGAGTAAGACTTTTAAGCAGGTCAACATTCACAAGGCCGCAGGGCCAGACGGATTACCAGTCGTTACTCCGAGCATGTGCTGACCAACTGGCAAGTGTCTTCACTGACATTTTCAACATGTCCCTGACTGAGTCTGTAATACCAACATGTTTCAAGCAGACCACCATAGTCCCCGTGCCCAAGAACTCTAAGATAACCTGCCTAAATGACTACCGACCCGTAGCACTGACGTCTGTAGCCATGAAGTGCTTTGAAAGACTGGTCATGGCTCACATCAACAGCATAATCCCAGAAACCCTAGACCCACTCCAATTTGCATACCGCCCCAACAGATCCACAGATGATGCAATCTCTATCGCACTCCACACTGCCCTTTCCCACCTGGACAAGAGGAACACCTACGTGAGAATGCTGTTCATTGACTACAGCTCAGCATTCAACACCATAGTGCCCTCTAAGCTCATCACTAAGCTAAGGATCCTGGGACTAAACACCTCCCTCTGCAACTGGATCCTGGACTTCCTGACGGGCCGCCCCCAGGTGGTAAGGGTAGGTAACAACACATCTGCCACACTGATCCTCAACACGGGGGCCCCTCAGGGGTGCGTGCTCAGTCCCCTCCTGTACTCTCTGTTCACCCATGACTGCATGGCCAGGCACGACTCCAACACCATCATTAAGTTTGCCGACGACACAACAGTGGTAGGCCTGATCACCAACAACGATGAGACAGCCTAGGGAGGAGGTCAGAGATCTGGCCGTGTGGTGCCAGGACAACAACCTCTCCCTCAACGTGACCAAGACAAAGGAGATGATTGTGGACTACAGGAAAAAAAAAGAGGACTGAGCACGCCCCCATTCTCATCGACGGGGCTGTAGTGGAACAGGTTGAGAGCTTCAAGTTCCTTGGTGTCCACATCACCAACGAACTATCATGGTCCAAACACACCAAGACAGTCGTGAAGAGGGCACGACAAAGCCTATTCCCCCTCAGGAGACTAAAAAGATTTGGCATGGGTCCTCAGATCCTCAAAAAATTCTACAGCTGCACCATCGAGAGCATCCTGACTGGTTGCATCACCGCCTGGTATGGCAACTGCTTGGCCTCTGACCGCAAGGCACTACAGAGGGTAGTGCGTACATCACTGGGGCAAAGCTCCCTGCCATCCAGGACCTCTATACCAGGCGGTGTCAGAGGAAGGCCCTCAAAATTGTCAAAGACTCCAGCCACCCTAGTCATAAACTGTTCTCTCTGCTACCGCACGGCAAGCGGTACCGGAGTGCCAAGTCTAGGTCCAAAAGACTTCTCAACAGCTTCTACCCCCAAGCCATAAGACTCCTGAACAGCTAATCATGGCTACCCGGACTATTTGCACTGCCCCCCCACCCCATCCTTTTTACGCTGCTGCTACTCTGTTAAGTAAGTACTTATGCATAGTCACTTTAACTCTACCCACATGTACATATTACCTCAACTACCTCAACTAGCCGGTGCCCCCGCACATTGACTCTGCAACGGTACCCCCTGTATATATAGCCTCCCTACTGTCACTTTATTTTACTGTATATATAGCCTCCCTACTGTCACTTTATTTTACTTCTGCTCTTTTTTTCTCAACACTTTTTTTGTTGTTGTTTTATTCTTACTTTTTTTGTTTAAAATAAATGCACTGTTGGTTAAGGGCTGTAAGTAAGCATTTCACTGTAATGTCTGCACCTGTTGTATTCGGCGCATGTGACCAATAAAATTTGATTTGATTTGATTTGATTTGACTAAATACTTTTTCCCCACTGTATGACAGACAAAATAAGAAAAAGAAATCCAGAAAATCACATTGTACGATTTTTTATGAATGTATTTGCAAATTATGGTGGAAAATAAGTATACGACAGCTGTTTGAACTTGTTATCAGTATAAAAGACACCTGTCCACAACCTCAAACAGTCACACTCCAAACTCCACTATGGCCAAGACCAAATAGCTGTCAAAGGACACCAGAAACAAAATTGTAGACCTGCACCAGGCTGCACCAGTTTACATACACTCAATTAGTATTTGGTAGCATTGCCTTTAAATTGTTTAACTTGGGTCAACATTTCGGGTAGCCTTCCTCAAGCTTCCCACAATAAGTTGGGTGAATTATGGCCCATTCCTCCTGACAGAGCTGGTGTAACTGAGTCAGGTTTGTAGGCCTCCTTGCTCGCACACGCTTTTTCAGTTCTGCCCACAAATGTTCTATAGGATTGAGGTCAGGACTTTGTGATGGCCACTCCAATACCTTGACTTTGTTGTCCTTAAGCCATTTTGCCACAACTTTGGAAGTATGCTTGGGGTCATTGTCCATTTGGAAGACACATTTGCGACTAAGCTTTAACTTCCCCTGACTGATGTCTTGAGATGTTGCTTCAATATATCCACATAATTTTCCTTCCTCATGATGCCATCTATTTTGTGAAGTGCACCAGTCCCTCCTGCAGCAAAGCACCCCCACAGCATGATGCTGCCACCCCCGTGCTTCACGGTTGGGATGGTGTTCTTCGGCTTGCAAGCAACCCCCTTTTTCCTCCAAACATAACGATGGTCATTATGGCCAAACAGTTCTATTTTTGTTTCATCAGACCAGAGGACATTTCCCCAAAAAGTAAGATCTTTGTCCCCATGTGCAGTTGCAAACCATAGTCTGGCTTTTTTATGGCGGTTTTGGAGCAGTGGCTTCTTCCTTGGTGAGCGGCCTTTCAGGTTATGTCGATATATGACTTGTTTTACTGTGGATATAGATACTTTTGTACTTGTTTCCTCCAGCATCTTCACAAGGTCCTTTGCTGTTGTTCTGGGATTTATTTGCACTTTTCGCACCAAAGTACGTTCATCTCTAGGAGACAGAACACGTCTCCTTCCTGAGCGGTATGACAGCTGCGTGATCCCATGGTGTTTATACTTGCATACTATTGTTTGTACAGATGAACGTGGTACCTTCAGGCGTTTAGAAATTGCTCCCAAGGATGAACCAGGTCTACAATTTGTTTCTGAGGTCTTGGCTGATTTCTTTTGATTTTCCCATGATTTCAAGCAAAGAGGCACTGAGTTTGAAGGTAGGCCTTGAAATACATCCACAGGTACACCTCTAATTGACTCAAATGATGTCAATTAGCCTATCAGAAGCTTCTAAAGCCATTACATAATTTTCTGGAATTTTCCAACCTGTTTAAAGGCACAGTCAACTTAGTGTATGTAAACTTCTGACCCACTGAAATTGTGATACAGTGAAAAAATCTGTCTGTAAACAATTGTTGGAAAAATTACTTGTATCATGCACAAAGTAGATGTCCTAACCAACTTGCCAAAACTATAGTTTGTTAATAAGAAATTTGTGGAGTTGTTGAAAACGAGTTTTAATGACTCCAATCTAAATGTAAACTTCCGACTTCAACTGTATGTCTTCACCAGTGGATCCAGGTGACCAGGACTGGCCCTCGTTATCTGATATATTTTGTACATAATCACAGTAATTTACAGAACTTTCTCGATTTGGTAAAACGTGCATTTTATAAATGTCCTTGCTTCGCCATTGTTTACAGATGGCTCGCTGCACTCCCCCCTCCCTCCCTCTCCCCCTCTCCCCCTCCCTCTCCCCCCTCCCTCTCCCCCCTCCCTCTCCCCCCTCCCTCTCCCCCTCCCTCTCCCCCCTCCCTCCCCCCTCCCTCTCTCCCCCTCCCTTGACCTAGACCGGACCAGATCATACTGGAATTCTAATGAATTTTATATATAATAAATGTTTGAGTGGATTAATCCACTGAATGGTTGTATTGGTGTGGTTAGGATTACTGCTACTGAAACACTGACACTGAAACAGAAAAACACACAACCATCTTTATTTCCTGAACACTTCTGTGGTGTATTCATTAGTGCACAGTCCATTTAGCCAAACACACTGATTTCCGCTTGGTTTGTTCCCTTATCCTCAGATGGAGAGAATCTGTTGCCGTTTCAGTTTTACTGGTGGTGGAACAGAACAGGTGGGATGGCTGGGCGTCCTCCAGGCATTTATTATGAAAAGCTGGTATACACAATTCTAATACCCAACATTTTAGGAAAAATTGAAAATAAATGTGGATATATGTTGTTGCCTCTTGGCTCCGCCCCTACTGGTCAGTCCTGCTTCGTCTTCCTGGTTGTGAACCTCCGCACGCACAGCGACAAGCACTTCAACGTCACCATGACAACGGCCATTGCCACAACGATCAACAGGCCAATCACATCCAGGCTGTGGTACTGGAACCAGTTGAGGTCTTGGGCGGCGGCTCTCAAGTGGCCCGCCCCTTTGTGGCGCATCACAAACTCTGTCCAATAGACAGAGAGCTCCAGGGGGTCCACTGGGTGGTCCTTGTGAATGGCTGAGAGCTTCAGCACACTGGACTTATACCTGCAGAGAGACACACCATGACCCGATTACCAACCGGGCCCCCAGGAGCCCCGACCTCCAGAGGGCTCCCAGGAGCCCCGACCTCCAGAGGGCTCCCAGGAGCCCCGACCTCCAGAGGGCTCCCAGGAGCCCCGACCTCCAGAGGGCCCCCAGGAGCCCCGACCTCCAGAGGGCTCCCAGGAGCCCCGACCGCACAGCTAGCCACTGCGCCAACTTGGGAGGTTACATATTTTGCAGGTGCAGCGAAATGTTTGTGTTTCTAGCTCCTACAGTGCAGTAATACCTAACAATACACAGAAATCCAAAACATTTAAATAAAGGAATTAAGAAATTAAGGACGAGCAATGTCAGAGTCCGGAATATAAATATATATGTATATGAGGGTGTGTATAGACAGGATGGACACTATATTAATAGAAAAGGTGTATACAGCAGTAGTTATATAGGATGAACCATGACTAGAATACAGTATATACATATGAAGAGGACAGCAGTAGTTATATAGGATGAACCATGACTAGAATACAGTATATATACATTGAACAACAATATAAACACAACATGTAAAGTGTTGGTCCCATGTTTCATGAGCTGAAATAAAAGATCCCAGAAATGTTCCATTCGCACAAAAAGCTTATTTCCATTCGCACAAAAAGCTTATTATTTTTGGCGCACAAATTTGTTTACATCCCTGTCAGTGAGCATTTCTCCTTTGCCAAGATAATCCATCCAACTGACAAGTGTAGCATATCAAGAAACTGATTAGCATGATCATTACACAGGTGCACCTTGTGCTGGGGACAATAAAAGGCCACTCTAAAATGTGCAGTTTTGTCACACAACACGCCACAGATGTCTCACGTTTTGAGGGAACGTGCAATTGGCATGCTGACTGCAGGAATGTCCACCAGAGCTGTTGCCAGAGAATTGAATGTTAATTTCTCTACCGTAAGCCCCCTCCAATGTCATTTTAGAAAATTTGGCAGTACGTCCAACCGGCCTCACAACCGCAGACCACGTGTATGGCGTTGTGTGGGCGAGCGGTTTGCTGATGTCAACGTTGTGAACAGAGTGCCCCATGGTGGCGGTGGGGTTATAGTATTGGCAGGCATAAGCTACGGACAACGAAAACAATTGCATTTTATCGATGGCAATTTGAATGCACAGAGATACCGTGACGAGATCCTGAGGTCCATTGTCGTGCCATTCATCCGCCACCATCACCTCATGTTTCAGCATGATAATGCACGGCCCCATGTTGCAAGGATCTTTTCACAATTCCTGGAAGCTGAAAATGTCCCAGTTCTTCCATGGCCTGCATACTCACCAGAGATGTCACCCATTGAGCATGTTTGGGATGCTCTGGATCGATGTGTACGACAGCGTGTTCCCGCCAATATCCAGCAACTTCACACAGCCATTGAAGAGGAGTGGGAAAACATTCGACACGCCACAACAGCCTGATCAACTCTATGTGAAGGAGATGTGTCGCGCTGCATGAGGCAAATGTTGGTCACACCAGATACTGACTGGTTTTCTGATCCACGCCCCTACCTTTTAAAAAAAAGGTATCTGTGACCAACAGATGCATATCTGTATTCCCAGTCATGTGAAATCCATAGATTAGGGTCTAATGAATTTATTTCAATTGACTGATTTCCTTATATGAACTGTAACTCAGTAAAATCTTTGATTGTTGTATGTTGCGTTTATATTTTGGTTCAGTATAGACATATGAAGTGGGTGAACATTATTAAAGTGACCAGTGTTCCATGTCTATGTACATAGGGGAGCAGCTTCTAAGGTGCAGGCTTGTGTAGCCGGGTGGTAGCCGGGTGGTAGCCGGGTGGTAGCCGGGCGGTAGCTGGGCGGTAGCTGGGTGGTAGCCGGGTGGTAGCCGGGTGGTAGCCGGGTGGTAGCCGGGTGGTAGCTGGGTGGTAGCTGGGTGGTAGCCGGCTAGTGACAGTGACTAAGTTCTGGGCAGTGTACTGGGTGGAGGCCAGCTAGTGATGGCTATTTAACAGTCTGATGGCCTGGAGATAGAAGCTGTTTTTCAGTCTCTTGGTCCCAGCTTTGATGCACCTGTACTGTCTCCTCCTTCAAGATGGTAGCGGGGTGAACAGGCAGTGGCTCGGGTGGTTGATGTCCTTGATGATCTTTTTTGGCCTTCCTGTGACATTGGGTGCTGTATGTGTCCTGGAGGGCTGGTAGTTTGCCCCCGGTGATGCGTTGGGCAGACCACACCACCCTCTGGAGAGCCCTGCGTTTGCGGACGGTGCAGTTGCCGTACCAGGCGGTGATACAGCCCGACAGGATGCTCTCAATGGTGCATCTGTAGAGGTTTGTGAGGGTCTTAGGGGACAAGCTGAATTTCTTCAGCCCCCTGAGGTTCCCTTCTTCACCACACTGTCTGTATGGATGGACTATAGAACATGGCAAAATTGCAGGAGATTTGCTTTAAAACTGAAACATTCTTAGCTGGAATTGAACCCACACTGGGCTGGTGTAGCAAGCACCATGCACTACCAACTGAGCCACACAGGACCACACTGACCGTCTCACCTGGGGTTGTTGACAACATTGTCCAGCGCCTGTAGCAGTGTTTCCACGGTGACATGCTTAATATCCAGGACCACGCCCACTCCCTTACTAGCCAATCGCTGAGCGTTGTCAGGCTGGTCGCCGAACAGCGGCAGCATCACCATGGGAACGGCGTGACACACCCCCTCGTACAGACCATGGGTCCCGCTGTGGGTCAGGAAGGCCCGTGCACCACGGTGAGCTAACACACACAGACATGATCAGACAGATTAGACAGACAGATTAGACAGACAGATTAGACAGACACATAGACATAGATAGATATCCTTGTCTGTACATAATGCCCTGAATCTTTTATACAACGCCCGGAAATCTGCCCCCTTTATTCTCTGTACCCAACGCACTAGAAGACCAGTTCTTAAAGCCTTTAGCCGTATCCTTATTCTAGTCCTCCTCTGTTCCTCTGGTGATGTAGAGGTTAACCCAGGCCCTGCAGCCCTCAATATCACTCCTACTCCCCAGGAGTTATCATTTGTTGACTTCTGTAACCGTAAAAGCCTTTGTTTTCTGCACGTTAACATCAGAAGTCTACTTCCTAAGTTTGAGTTATTCACTGCGTTAGCACACTCCGCCAACCCTGATGTTCTAGCAGTGTCTGAATCCTGGCTTAGGAAGGCCACCAAAAATTCTGAAATTTCCATCCCCAACAACAACATTTTCCGTCTCGATAGAACTGCCAAAGGGGGTGGGGTTGCAATCTACTGTAGAGATAGCCTGCAGAGCTCTATCATACTATCCAGGTTTGTGCCCAAACAGTTTGAGCTTCTACTTCTAAAAATCCACCTTTCCAGAAATAAGTCTCTCACTGTTGCCGCTTGCTACAGACCCCCCTCAGCCCCCAGCTGTGCCCTGGACACCATATGTGTATTGATTGCCCCCCATTTATCCTCAGAGTTTGTACTGCTTGGTGACCTAAATTGGGATATGCTTAATACCCCAGCCATCCTACAATCCAAACTAGATGCCCTCAATCTCACACAAATTATCAACGAACCTACCAGGTACAACCCTAAATACGTAAACATGGGTACCCTCATAGATATCATCCTGACTAACTTACCCTCTAAATACACCTCCACTGTCTTCAACCAGGATCTCAGCGATCACTGCCTTATTGCCTGCGTCCGTAACGGGTCCGCGGTCAAACGACCACCCCTCATCACTGTCAAACGCTCCCTAAAACACTTCAGTGAGCAGGCCTTTCTAATTGACCTGGCCCGGGTATCCTGGATGGATATAGATCTCATTCTGTCAGTAGAGGATGCCTGGTTGTTCATTAAAAGTAATTTCCTCTCAATCTTAAATAAACATGCCCCATTCAAAAAATACAGAACTAAGAACAGATATAGCCCCTGGTTCTCCGCAGACTTGACTGCCCTTGACCAGCACAAAAACATCCTGTGGTGTACTGCATTAGCATCAAATAGCCCCCGCGATATGCAACTTTTTAGGGAAGTCAGGAACCAATATACACAAGCAGTTAGGAAAGCAAAGGCTAGCTTTTTCAAACAGAAATGTGCATCCTGTAGCACTAACTCCAAAAGGTTTTGGGACACTGTAAAGTCCATGGAGAATAAGAGCACCTCCTCCCAGCTGCCCACTGCACTGAGGCTAGGAAACACTATCACCACCGATAAATCTACAATAATCGAGAATTTCAACAAGCATTTTGCTACGGCTGGCCATGCTTTCCACCTGGCTACCACTACCCCGGCCACCAGCTCTGCACCCTCCGCTGCAACTTGCCCATGCCCCCCCCCGCTTCTCCTTCACACAAATTCAGACAGCTGATGGTTCTGAAAGAGCTGCAAAATCTGGACCCCTACAAATCATCTGGGCTAGACAATTTCTTTCTAAAACTAGCCGCCGAAATTGTCGCAACCCCTATTACTAGCCTGTTCAACCTCTCTTTTGTAACGTCTGAGATCCCCAGAGATTGGAAAGCTGCCGCGGTCATCCCCCTCTTCAAAGGGGGTGACACTCTAGATCCAAACTGTTACAGACCTATATCCATCCTGCCCTGCCTTTCGAAAGTTTTTGAAAGCCAAGTTAACAAACAGATCACCGACCATTTCGAATCCCACCGTACCTTCTCCGCTATGCAATCCGGTTTCCGAGCTGGTCATGGGTGCACCTCACGCTCAAGGTCCTAAACGATATTATAACCGCGATTGATAATAGACAGTACTGTGCAGCCGTCTTCATCGACTTGGCCAAGGCTTTCGACTCTGTCAACCACCGCATTCTTATTGGCAGACTAAATAGCCTTGGTTTCTCAAATGACTGCCTCACCTGGTTCACCAACTACTTCTCAGATAGAGTTGAATGTGTCAAATCGGAGGGCCTGTTGTCTGGACCTATGGCAGTCTCTATGGGGGTGCCACAGGGTTCAAAACTCGGGCCAACTCTTTTCTCCGTGTATATCAATGATGTCGCTCTTGCTGCTGGTGACTCTCAGATCCACCTCTACGCAGACGACACCATTTTGTATACATCTGGCCCTTCATTGGACACTGTGTTAACAAACCTCCAAACGAGCTTCAATGCCATACAACACTCCTTCAGTAGCCTCCAACTGCTCTTAAACACTAGTAAAACTAAATACATGCTCTTCAATCGAACGCTGCTGGCACCCGCCCACCCGACTAGAATCACTACTCTCGACGGGTCTGACCTAGAGTATGTGGACAACTACAAATACCTAGGTGTCTGGTTAGACCGTAAACTCTCCTTCCAGACTCACATTAAGAATCTCCAATCCAAAGTTAAATCTAGAATCGGCTTCCTATTTCGCAACAAAGCCTCCTTCACTCATGCTGCCAAACATGCCCTCGTAAAACTGACTATCCTACCGATCCTTGATTTCGGCGATGTCATTTACAAAATAGCCTCCAACACTCTACACAGCAAACTGGATGTAGTCTATCACAGTGCCATCCGTTTTGTCTCCAAAGCCCCATATACTACCCACCACTGTGACCTGTACGCTCTTGTTGGCTGGTCCTCACTACATATTCGTCGCCAAACCCACTGGCTCCAGGTCATTTATAAATCACTGCTAGGCAAATCCCCACCTTATCTTAGCTCATTGGTCACCATAGCAACACCCACCCGTAGTCTGCGCTCCAGCAGGTATATCTCACTGGTCATCCCCAAAGCCAACACCTCCTTTGGCTGCCATTCCTTCCAGTTCTCTGCTGCCAATGACTGGAACGAACTGCAAAAATCTCTGAAGCTGGAGACTCTTATCTCCCTCACTAACTTTAAGCATCAGTTGTCAGAGCACCTTACCGATCACTGCACCTGTACACAGCCCATCTGAAATTAGCCCACCCAACTACCTCATACCCATATTGTTATTTATTTAGCTAATTTGCACCCCAGTATCTCTATTTGCACATCATCTCTTGCACATCTATCATTCCAGTGTTAATACTAATTGTAATTATTTTGCACTATGGCCTATTTATTGCCTTACCTCCATAACTTGCTACATTTGAACACACTGTATATATATTTTATATTTTCTGTTGTATTTTTGACTTTATGTTTTGTTTTCCCCCATATGTAACTCTGTGTTGTTGTTTTTATCGCACTGCTTTGCTTTATCTTGGCCAGGTCGCAGTTGTAAATGAGAACTTGTTCTCAACTGGCTTCTTACCTGGTTAAATAAAGGGGAAATAAAAAAATTAAAGAAATAAAAAATAAAAAGACAGACCAGACATATCACACTGACAGTGTTGTACTGTACTCAGTTTTGGATAAAAGCATCTGGGTCGTTCTACCAATTCGGTTGCTTTTGAGAAGTGTAACTCGGTAAAAAAACAACAACTTTGATTTAATCTCATTTTAACATTCTGTGATAAAGAGCACATGTCCAAGTTCATGAAAAACGAGTTTTCCATCTCAAGGTTAAATAAAAAAAAGTGACTATAGTAAGTACCAAAGAAAGTGTTTTATTTTGTGATTTCCAGTTGGTAGTTACAGTCTTGGACAAGGACATGGGGCGGCGCACAATTGGCCCAGCGTCGTCCAAGGTAGGGGACGGTTTGGCCGGCAGGGATGGCGTTTGCAATGCCAGGGTTGTGGGTTCGATTCCCATGGGGGGCCAGTATGAAAAAAATAATAATGTATGCACTCACTAACTGTAAGTCGCTCTGGATAAGAGCGTCTGCTAAATGACGTAAAATGTAAAAATGTAAAAATGACATCCCAACCGGCCAAACTCTCCCCTAACCTGGTCGAATTGTGCACTGCCTCATGGGTCTCCCGGTCGCGGCCGGCTGCGACACAGCTTGGGATCGAACCCGGGTCTGTAGTGACGTCTCAAGCACTGTGATGCAGTGCCTTAGACCGCTGCGCCACTTGGGAGGCCCAAGTGCCAAATAAAGTTACAGGGTTGACGATTTCATCTTAAATCAGCCATAAATCCCCTTGTGCCAGGGGGAATGGAAGCAACCACGCCAGCCCAGGACCTCCACATCCAGCTTCTTCACCTGCGGGATCATCTGATCCCAGCCACACGGACTGCTGATGAAACTGAGGAGTATTTCTGTCTGTAATAAAGCCCTTTGGTGGGGAAAAACCTCATTCTGAGTGGGTGGGCCTATGCCCTCCCAGACCCACCCATGGCTGCACCCCTGCCCAGTCATGTGAAATCCATAGATTATTGCCTAATTAATTTATTTCAATTCACTGATTTCCTTATATGAACTGTAACTCAGTAAAATCTTTGAAATTGTTGAATGTTGCGTTTATATTTTTGTTCAGTACAGATCTACGTACCCAGCAGGTCATTCTGAGGAAGCCACTTCATCATCTTCACGTTGTCTGGGACATTACCAGGAACAGGTCCAGTATACCGCCACAGGACCTACACACACACACACACACACACACACACACACACGCACACGCACACGCGCACACGCACACACACACGCGCGCACACAAACACACGCGCGCACACAAACACACGCGCGCACACAAACACACACACACACACACGCGCACACGCGCACACACACGCACACACGCACGCGCACACGTGCACACACACACACACACGCACACGCGCACACACACACACACACGCGCACACACGCGCACACACGCACACACACACACACACACACGCGCACACGCACACGCACACACACACACACGCACACACGCACACACGCACGCGCACACGCACACACGCGCGCACACAAACACACGCGCGCACACACACACACACACACACACACACACACACACACACACGCGCGCACACAAACACACACACACACACGCGCGCACACACACAAACACACGCGCACACAAGCACACACACACGCACGCACACACGCACGCACACGTGTACACGCACACACGCACACGTTAGTTCATGGTAGCTTTGTGTGTGGGTCTGACTAATAGTGTCTGTCTGCGTTTACCTTCTGTGGTATGAGGGTGAAGGCCCGTAGGAAGACTTGAGTGATGTCTTCTGGTAGAGACGACACCATGGAGCCTAGAGAGAACACTATGAAGCCATGCTCCCCTGAAACCCACTGCTCCAGCTCCTACACACACAAAAGCACGCACAGTTAATAGTGCAGATTGAATTAGGCGACACCAAGAGTATATATATTATAAGAATAGCATTTAGGACAAAAACACAGAGTGCTGAAGAACGGTTAGAAGGTGGGTGTTACGATCGGTGGCGATCCAACATGTAGAATCATCAGGAAATACCAACGTTCTGGTCAATGGCTTTTAACCCTTCGTCAGCGCGGAATTTTTGACCAACCAACCAACACACCCACCTGTGGCAGCGGGTTCCTAACGTGGCAGTTGATCCCTCCCACCAGCACCATATTAGGCATGAGGGGGCGGGGAAACTCCAACGTAAAGTCATACCTTAGATTAACAACAACATTTAATGTTAGAGAGTGTGTGTGTGTGAGTGTGTGTGTGTGTGTGTGAGTGTGTGTGTGTGTGTGTGTGTGTGTGTGTGTGAGTGTGTGTGCAGGGGGAACTGCAGTCGTACCTTAGCAACCAGAGGGCGGTGTCTGCCAGCACCTCAGCCACACCCACATCCTCTCCCAGGAAGCGATTGGCCAGCTGGTCGAAGCGCCAGTACAGCAGTCGGCATAGCAACGGCTCCACCAGACTCACCTACAGAACCAGAGGAAGAAGGCGTTTGGTTTGATTATCAGTTATCCCATATACAGTCTGGTTTATACTCCAGAGGTTAATGGTTATCTGTAGGAGAAATGTATATCGTGGAGGTAATTAAGCTTGGACTGTACTGAGTAAAGGAAAGGTTGCAGTCACTGATAAGGGTTGGAGAGCTGTGGATTAGTGAGGAATGGAGGGCCGAGGTCAGGTCAGTTCACAGTAAGGGAGAAGCAGCAGTTTATTGCCTGCATCACTTAACTTCCTGCCTAGCAATAAACATGTCATGTTTAGAGGGAAGTTGGAGGACATATATCTGTGCTGGTTGGAACATGTCTTTTGTCTGTGCAGCTGTCTGACTCAGTGGTTTGAGCTTTAATAAGTGTCCGTTTCACCCTGTTATTTGGAACCTAACAGTGTGAATGAGTGTGGGTACATGAGTCCATGTATGTGTTTATACAGTGGGGAAAAAAAGTATTTAGTCAGCCACCAATTGTGCAAGTTCTCCCACTTAAAAAGATGAGAGAGGCCTGTAATTTTCATCATAGGTACACGTCAACTATGACAGACAAATTGAGAAAGAAAAATCCAGAAAATCCCATTGTAGGATTTTTAATGAATTTATTTGCAAATTATGGTGGAAAATAAGTATTTGGTCACCTACAAACAAGCAAGATTTCTGGCTCTCACAGACCTGTAACTTCTTCTTTAAGAGGCTCCTCTGTCCTCCACTCGTTACCTGTATTAATGGCACCTGTTTGAACTTGTTATCAGTATAAAAGACACCTGTCCACAACCTCAAACAGTCACACTCCAAACTCCACAATGGCCAAGACCAAAGAGCTGTCAAAGGACACCAAAAACAAAATTGTAGACCTGCACCAGGCTGGGAAGACTGAATCTGCAATAGGTAAGCAGCTTGGTTTGAAGAAATCAACTGTGGGAGCAATTATTAGGAAATGGAAGACATACAAGACCACTGATAATCTCCCTCGATCTGGGGCTCCACGCAAGATCTCACCCCGTGGGGGTCAAAATGATCACAAGAACGGTGAGCAAAAATCCCAGAACCACACGGGGGGACCTAGTGAATGACCTGCAGAGAGCTGGGACCAAAGTAACAAAGCCTACCATCAGTAACACACTACGCCGCCAGGGACTCAAATCCTGCAGTGCGAGACGTGTCCCCCTGCTTAAGCCAGTACATGTCCAGGCCCGTCTGAAGTGCATTTGGATGATCCAGAAGAGGATTGGGAGAATGTCATATGGTCAGATGAAACCAAAATATAACTTTTTTGGTAAAAACTCAACTCGTCATGTTTGGAGGACAAAGAATGCTGAGTTGCATCCAAAGAACACCATACCTACTGTGAAGCATGGGGTTGGAAACATCATGCTTTGGGGCTGTTTTTCTGCAAAGGGACCAGGACGACTGATCCGTGTAAAGGAAAGAATGAATGGGGCCATGTATCGTGAGATTTTGAGTGAAACCCTCCTTCCATCAGCAAGGGCATTGAAGATGAAACGTGGCTGGGTCTTTCAGCATGACAATGATCCCAAACACACCGCCCGGGCAACGAAGGAGTGGCTTCGTAAGAAGCATTTCAAGGTCCTGGAGTGGCCTACCCAGTCTCCAGATCTCAACCCCATAGAAAATCTTTGGAGGGAGTTGAAAGTCTGTGTTGCCCAGCGACAGCCCCAAAACATCACTGCTCTAGAGGAGATCTGCATGGAGGAATGGGCCAAAATACCAGCAACAGTGTGTGAAAACCTTTTGAAGACTTACAGAAAACGTTTGACCTGTGTCATTGCCAACAAAGGGTATATAACAAAGTATTGAGAAACTTTTGTTATTGACCAAATACTTATTTTCATCATCATATGCCAATAAATTCATTAAAAATCCTACAATGTGATTTTCTGCAAACACCATGCTCTACCAACTGAGCTACATCCCTGCCGGCCATTCCCTCCCCTACCCTGGACGACGCTGAGCCAATTGTGCGCCGCCCCGTGGGTCTCCCGGTCGCGGCCGGCTACGACAGAGCCTGGAATCGAATCAGGATCTCTAGTGGCACAGCTAGCACTGCGATGCAGTGCCTTAGACCACTGCGCCATTCGGGAGACAAATACCAGGACCTCTATACCAGGCGGTGTCAGAGGAAGGCCCTCGAAATTGTCAAAGACTCCAGCCACCTTAGTCATAGACTGTTCTCTCTGCTACCGCACGGCAAGCGGTACCGGAGTGCCAAGTCTAGGTCCAAAAGACTTCTCAACAGCTTCTACCCCCAAGCCATAAGACTCCTGAATAGCTAATCATGGCTACCCGGACTATTTGCACTGCCCCCCCACCCCATCTTTTTACGCTGCTGCTACTCTGTTAATTATTTATGCATAATCACTTTAACTCTACCCACCTGTACATATTACTTCAACTACCTCAACTAGCCGGTGCCCCCGCACATTGACTCTGCACCGGTACCCCCCCGTATATAGCCTCCCTACTGTTATTTCCCATTGACTCTGCACCGGTACCCCCCCGTATATAGCCTCCCTACTGTTATTTTATTTTACTTCTGCTCTTTTTTTCTCAACACTTTTGTTGTTGATTTATTCTACTTTTTTATTAAAAATAAATACACTGTTGGTTAAGGGCTGTAAGTAAGCATTTCACTGTAATGTCTGCACCTGTAGTATTCGGCGCATGTGGCCAATACAATTTGATTTGATTTGATTTGATATAAGTACAGTAGAGTCAGGAGGTAGAATCAGGGTTCATCTATTCAACAGTCTTATGGCTTGGAGGTAGTCAGGGTTCATCTATTCAACAGTCTTATGGCTTGGAGGTAGTCAGGGTTCATCTATTCAACAGTCTTATGGCTTGGAGGTAGTCAGGGTTCATCTATTCAACAGTCTTATGGCTTGGAGGTAGTCAGGGTTCATCTAATCAACAGTTTTATGGTTTACCCTTATGAAAAATTCCCATTGGATTCCCATAGGATTATCTTAGGAAAACTCCCATAGGATTCTCAGTGGAAATAACCCATAGGATTCTCATTGGAAATATCCCATAGGATTCTCATTGGAAATATCCCATAGGATTCTCATTGGAAATATCCCATTGGATTCTCATTGGAAATATCCCATAGGATTCTCATTGGAAAAATCCCATAGGATTCTCATTGGAAAAATCCCATAGGATTCTCATTGGAAATATCCCATTGGATTCTCATTGGAAATATCCCATTGGATTCTCATTGGAAAAATCCCATAAGATTCTCATTGGAAAAATCCCATTGGATTCTCATTGGAAAAATCCCATTGGATTCTCATTGGAAATATCCCATTGGATTCTCATTGGAAATATCCCATTGGATTCTCATTGGAAATATCTGTCACGCCCTGGCTCTGGGGACTATGTTATGTTGAGCCAGGGTGTGTAAGTCTATGTTTTGTATATCTATGTTGGCCTGAGTGACTCCCAATCAGAGGCAACGAGTGTCAGCTGGTTGTCTCTGATTGGGAGCCATATTTAACTATCGGTCTTTTCACTTTGTGTTGTGGTTTCTTGTTCCGTGTTTGTTTGTTTATGTAACCAAGGACGTCACGTTTCGTTGTTTTGATCGTGTGATCATTCGTATAATAAATATGTTTGCTTTCAACGCTGCGCCTTGGTCCGCTTCCTGTAACGATCGTGACAGAAGAAACCACCAAGACAGGACCAAGCAGCATGAAGAGGAGAGAGGAAGGACCTGGGATCAGGGGAGTAGGAGTTTCGGCTGGGCCACGCTAAGTGAAGAGGAGAGAGGCTGGTCTATGAAGCAATGGATCGAGAGTCTGGCGAGAGCTAGGGAGGCCTGGTCCACGGGGAGGAGAGAACCCCAGAAATTTTTTAGGGGGGGGCTCACGACGTGGACGACGGGGCAGCAGGAGGCCACGATGGAGCGGTCCAGCGGGTGTGAAGAGGAGGCCGCCAGGTTAAGGGGGCCACTGGTCACAGAGGAGAGGGAAAGTGTGGAGGCACGGCGAGAGGTACTGGGGTGTATTACCAGTCCGGTCCGGCCCGTTCCTGATCCCTGCATAGGGCCAGTGGCGTGTGTCCCCAGTACGGTTCGGCCTGTTCCTGCCTCTCGCACCGAGCCTGTGGTGCGCGTCGTCAGCCCTGTCCGGCCCGTTCCTGCTCTCCGTACCAAGTCGGTGGTGCGCGTCGCCAGCCCGGTCCGGCCCATTCCTGCTCTCCGCACCAAGTCTGTGGTGCGCGTCGCCAGCCCAGTCCGGCCCATCCAAGCTTCCCGCTCCAAGCCAGTGGTGTGCGTCGTCAGTCCGGCACGGCCGTTCCTGCTCTCCGCACCAAGTCTGTGGTGCGCGTCGCCAGCCCAGTCCGGCCCATCCAAGCTTCCCGCGCAAGCCAGTGGTGTGCGTCGTCAGTCCGGCACGGCCCGTGCCTGCTCTCCGCCACCAAGTCTATGGTGCGTTTGCGTCAGCCCTGTCCGGCCCGTTCCTGCTCTCCGTGCCAAGTCTGTGGTGCGCGTCGCCAGCCCAGTCCGGCCCATCCAAGCTCCCCGCACCAGGTCAGTGGTGCGCGTCGTCAGCCCGGTCCGGCTCATTCCTGCTCCCCGCACCAAGTCAGGGGTGCGCTCGTCAGCCCGGTCCGGCCCGTTCCTCCTCCACGCATCAAGCCAGGGGTGTGCGTCGTCAGTCCAGCACAACCCGTGCCTGGGTCATGTCCGGAGCCGGATCCGCCGCCGAGGCGGAGTGCCCACCCGGTCCCTCCCCTGTTGTGGTTGTTTGGCGCGGCCGGAGTCCGCGCCTTTGGGGGGGGGTACTGTCACGCCCTGGCTCTGGGGACTATGTTATGTTGAGCCAGGGTGTGTAAGTCTATGTTTTGTATATCTATGTTGGCCTGAGTGACTCCCAATCAGAGGCAACGAGTGTCAGCTGGTTGTCTCTGATTGGGAGCCATATTTAACTATCAGTCTTTTCACTTTGTGTTGTGGTTTCTTGTTCCGTGTTGGTTTGTTTATGTAACCAAGGACGTCACGTTTCGTTGTTTTGATCGTGTGATCATTCGTATAATAAATATGTTTGCTTTCAACGCTGCGCCTTGGTCCGCTTCCTGTAACGATCGTGACAGTACGGTTGTGTCGTGTGTGTGTGTGTGTGTGTGTGTGTGTGCATGCATGTGCAGTGTGTGTATGCGGTTACGTGTGTGTTCTCACCAGTACATTGCCCACTCTCTGTGGAAAGCTCATGCTGTGTGTGTATCGAGTGAAGAAGCGTGGAACGTAAGATGGAGGAGAGGGGCAGGCGGCTGCGGCCAGGTCCAGACCACAGGGGATCCCTCTGAGCAGACACACAGACGGGACGCCCAAACGCCTGGCTATCAGACTGCCTGTAGGGACCAGAGGGTCGGTCAACACCACATCAAAACCCTGGAGAGGAGGGATGGATGGAGAGAGGGGGGAGAGGAGAGAGGGATTAGAGAGGGGGGAGAGAGGAGAGAGAGGGGGGAGGAGGCGGGGAGAGGAAGAGAGAGGAGAGAGGGGGGAGAGAGGAGAGCGGGGAGGGAGGGAGAGAGAGAGGAGAGAGGGGAGAGAGGGAGGAGAGAGGAGAGAGGGGAGAGGGGAGAGAGAGGTAAGGAGGAGGGATACACAAGCTCACAAGAGCTCTCACACACACACACCCCCCCTGACTGACCTGCTGTTCCAGAGATGTAATTAGTGTGGTGTTGAACAGCAGACTCTCAGCAGTAGTCAGGATGAAGGAGCTGACACTCTGGATATTAGCCATGTGGTGAGTCATCCGCTCCACTAGGGGCAGTGTGCCAGCACGAATGTTATCTTTATGTTTGTCCATCAGCATGTCCACTGTCTCCTGGCCGTAGGGGACAGGATATGACACAGTCCTGCAGTGGCTGCTGGGTCCCAGACGCATGCTCACCTCTGGGATCACCACGGTAACCTGGTGTCCACGGCGACCCATTTCCTCGGCGATGGCCTTAACCCCCACCCAGTGGCTTCCGTCCATCGGGACTACCAGCAGACGCCCCAAGTAACCAGTCGGACCACCGACACCAGTTACATCATCACCAGTATCAACAGGTCGACCAATTACAATATCAGTGCTACTAGTGTCATCACTAGTATCACCAGTATCACTAGTATCACTAGTATCACCAGTAACACTAGTTACATGGTCAGCTCTAACAGGGGAACCATTCCCACCAGTCTCTCTGGCCACACTCTGCCCCAGGGCTGTAGTCAGCAACAGGCACACACCCACCACTGCTGTAACCCCCATCTCTCTCTCTCTCTCTCTCTCTCTCTCTCTCTCTCTCTCTCTCTCTCTCTCTCTCTCTCTCTCTCTCTCTCTCTCTCTCTCTCTCTCTCTCTCTCTCTCTCTCTCTCTCTCTCTCTCTCTCTCTCTCTCTCTCTCTCTCTCTCTCTCTCTCTCTCTCTCTCTCTCTCTCTCTCTCTCTCTCTCTCTCTCTCTCTCTCTCTCTCTCTCTCTCTCTCTCTCTCTCTCTCTCTCTCTCTCTCTCTCTCTCTCTCTCTCTCTCTCTCTCTCTCTCTCTCTCTCTCTCTCTCTCTCTCTCTCTCTCTCTCTCTCTCTCTGCCGTTGATCAGTCACTCCAAGTTAAATGAAAGCTTTCTTGACTGTCTTCTTGTGTTCTTGTCATGTGATGTCTCCTTATTCAATATCCTTTGTCTCTCTCCCTCTCTGTTCACTCTTGGACTGGATTAGTCTGTTTGTGTTCTTCACAGGAGGCTGCTGAGAGGATCATAGTAAAGTCTGGTATGGAGCAAATGAAATGGAACCATGTGTTTGATGTATTTGATACCATTCCACTAATTCCGCTCCAGCAATTACCACGAGCCCGTCCTCCCCAACTAAGGTGCCACCAATCTCCTGTGGTGTGTGTGTGTGGAGGCAAGGTCCCCTCGGTAAGGTAAATCATTATAACACACACACACACACACACACACACACACACACACACACACACACACACACACACACACACACACACACACACACACACACACACACACACACACACACACACACACACACACACACACACACACACACACACACACACACACACACACACACACACACACACACACACACACTGAGCTGTAAGTGCTGGGGTAAAAGTCAGAGTGACTATCAGATTCCAGGCATGGTAATGATTACAGTTCTCGAGTGCCCGATATTTGCTTTGCCCCCTCAGTATCTTTCAATTTCATTTCAATAAAGGTGCTTTATTGGCATGGGAAACGTGTGTTAACATTGCCAAAGCAAGTGAAGTAGATAGTAAACAAAAGTGAAATAAACAATAAATATTAACAGTAAACATTACACTCAGAAGTTTCAAAAGAATAAAGACATTTCAAAGGTCTTATTATATCTATAAACAGAGTTGTAACGATGGGCTGTTAGGTTCTAAATAACAAGGTTAAAACTGACGGACGACTAGTAAAGCTCAAACCAAGTTTATTCACCCACTGGGTCAAACAGCTGAAAAGACAAAGTCATGTTCCCACCAGCACAACTACAGTGGGGGAAAAAGTATTTAGTCAGCCACCAATTGTGCAAGTTCTCCCACTTAAAGAGATGAGAGAGGCCTGTAATTTTCATCATAGGTACACGTCAACTATGACAGACAAAATGAGAATTTTTTTCTCCAGAAAATCACATTGTAGGATTCATTGTAGTAATCACTTCTGGAGTATAAACCAGACTGTCACTCCTCGTGTGGATAGGATAACCCTAACCCTAACCCTAACCCACTCCTCGTGTTGATAGGATAACCCTAACCCTAACCCTAACCCACTCCTCGTGTGGATAGGATAACCCTAACCCTAACCCTAACCCACTCCTCGTGTGGATAGGATAACCCTAACCCTAACCCTAACCCACTCCTCATGTGTATAGGATAACCCTAACCCTAACCCTAACCCACTCCTTGTGTGGATAGGATAACCCTAACCCTAACCCTAACCCTAACCCTAACCCACTCCTCATGAGGATAACCCTAACCCTAACCCACTCCTCGTGTGGATAGGATAACCCTAACCCTAACCCTAACCCACTCCTCGTGTGGATAGGCTAACCCTAACCCTAACCCTAACCCACTCCTCATGAGGATAGGCTAACCCTAACCCTAACCCTAACCCACTCCTCATGAGGATAGGCTAACCCTAACCCTAACCCTAACCCACTCCTCATGAGGATAGGCTAACCCTAACCCACTCCTCGTGTGGATAGGCTAACCCTAACCCTAACCCACTCCTCATGAGGATAGGCTAACCCTAACCCTAACCCTAACCCACTCCTCATGAGGATAACTGATCATTAACAATAACATGTCCTGCCAGTATTTACATGTCCTGCATTCCTCTCTCTCCTTCCGTGACATGATTAAGGATATTTCTAGTTTATAAGTCAGAACCCATCAGTGCAAATAGTTAAAGTACAAAAGGGAAAATAAATAAACATAAATATGGGTTGTGTCAAGGTAGATGTAGGTGGGTGTGGTGGTGGAATCAGGCGCAGGACGCAGAACGTTAGTCCAAAAGACTTTAGTAGATGCACACAGACAAAAACAAACACGACTAAATGCCCTGAGGCGAAACTCCGCACGAAGGCGAAAAATAACGGGCGCACTAACAGGTGCGAAAAACACTCCAAAACAATCTGGAGAAAATAGCTCAACCGAGCAAACAGTGGAATACCAGCCTACCGGCACGACAGTAGAATACAATCACACACAACACCTGACAAACACAACGAGAACTATATAGGACACTAATGACACTAAATGATAACAGGTGTGACAACAATCAGACAAAAGCAAACGAACATAGAAACATGCAACGGTGGCAGCTAGTATTCCGGAGACAACGAACGCCGAAGCCTGCCCGAGCAAGGAAGAGAGGCAGCCTCGGCCGAAACCGTGACAGTTTGTATTTACAACAGTGTTTGTTCTTAACTGGTTGTCTTGTGGCAACAGGTCAGACATCTCGCTGCTGTGATGGCACACTGTGGTATTCCACCGAATACATACAGGAGTTTATCAAAATTGGATTTGCTTTCGAATTCTTTGTGGATCTGCGTAATCTGAGGAAAATATGTGTCTCTAAAATGGTCACACATTTGGCAGGAGGTTAGGAAGTACAGGAGGTTAGGAAGGGCAGGAGGTTAGGAAGGGCAGGAGGTTAGGAAGGGCAGGAGGTTAGGAAGGGCAGGAGGTTAGGAAGGGCAGGAGGTTAGGAAGGGCAGGAGGTTAGGAAGTGCAGCTCAGTTTCCACCTCATTTTACATTTACATTTTAGTCATTTAGCTCTTATCCAGAGCGAGTTAGTGAGTGCATAATTATTAATTTTTTCCCCATACTGCGAAGTGAGCGGAGTTACATTTTGTGGGCAGTGTGCACATAGCCTGTCTTCTCTTGAGAGCCAGGTCTGCCTACGGCGGCCTTTCTCAATAGCAAGGCTATGCTCACTGAGTCTGTACATAGTCAAAGCTTTCCTTAAGTTTGGGTCAGTCACAGTGGTCAAGTATTCTGCCACTGTGTACTCTCTGTTTAGAGCCAAATAGCATTCTAGTTTGCTCTTTTTTTTTGTTAATTCTTTCCAATGTGTCAAGTAATTCTCTTTTTGTTTTCTCATGACTTGGTTGGGTCTAATTGTGTTGCTGTCCTGGGGCTCTGTGGGGTCTGTTTGTGTTTGTGAACAGAGCCCCAGGACCAGCTTACTTAGGGGACTCTTCTCCAGGTTCATCTCTCTGTAGGTGATGGCTTTGTTATGGAAGGTTTGAGAATCGCTTCCTTTTAGGTGGTTGTAGAATTTAACGGCTCTTTTCTGAATTTTGATAATTAGTGGGTATCGGCCTAATTCTGCTCTGCGTGCATTATTTGGTGTTTTACGTTGTACACTGAGGATATTTTTTGCAGAATTCTGCATGCAGAGTCTCAATTTGGTGTTTGTCCCATTTTGTGAATTCTTGGTTGGTGAGCGGACCCCAGACCTCACAACCATAAAGGGCAATGGGTTCTATAACTGATTCAAGTATTTTTAGCCAGATCCTAATTTTATGTTCCTTTTGATGGCATAGAAGGCCCTTCTTGCCTTGTCTCTCAGATCGTTCACAGCTTTGTGGAAGTTACCTGTGGCGCTGATGTTTAGGCCGAGGTATGTATAGTTTTTTGTGTGCCCTAGGGCAACGGTGTCTAGATGGAATTTGTATTTGTGGTCCTGGCAACTGGACCTTTTTTGGAACATCATTATGACAGAATCTGTGCAGAAGATCTAGGTGCTGCTGTAGGCCCTCTTTGGTTGGTGACAGAAGCACAAGATCATCAGCAAACAGTAGACATTTGACTTCAGATTCTAGTAGGGTGAGGCCGGTTGCTGCAGACTGTTCTAGTGCCCTCGCCAATTCGTTGATATATATGTTGAAGAGGGTGGGGGCTTAAACTGCATCCCTGTCTCACCCCACGGCCTATGGAAAGAAATGTGTGTGTTTTTTGCCAATTCTAACCGCACTCTTGTTGTTTTTGTACATGGATTTGATAATGTCGTATGTTTTTCCCCCAAAACCACTTTCCATCAATTTGTATAGCAGACCCTCATGCCAAATTGAGTCAAAAGCTTTTCAAAGCATGAGAAGACTTTGCCTTTGTTTTGTTTGTCAATTAGGGTGTGCAGGGTGAATACGTGGTCTGTCATACGGTAATTTGGTAAAAAGCCAATTTGACATTTGCTCAGTACATTGTTTTCACTGAGGAAATGTACGAGTTTGCTGTTAAGGATAATGCAGAGGATTTTCCCAAGGTTGCTGTTGACGCATATCCCACTGTAGTTATTGGGGTCAAATTTGTCTCCACTTTTGGGGTGATCAGTCCTTGGTTCCAAATATTGTGGAAGATGCCAGAGCTAAGGGGGGTATCAAGTGTCTCCGGAAGGTGGTCAGTGACTCCGCTGTCCTGGCGTCGTGGGGGAGCTTGTTCAACCATTGGGGTGCCAGAGCAGCGAATAGCTTTTGACTGTGCTGAGCGGGAACTGTGCTTCCGTAGAGGTAGGGGAGCTAGCAGGCCAGAGGTGGATGAACGTAGTGCCCTCGTTTGGGTGTAGGGTCTGTATTTGTATGTGTTTGTATTTGATCATGTATATGTTTTTGCTGTTTGTTCTTTGATATAGGGCCGAAAAGATTGGAGAAGTGGTTTACCCATACATGATCCTCAACACGGGGGCCCCTCAGGGGTACGTGCTCAAACCCCTCCTGTACTCCCTGTTCACCCATGACTGCATGGCCATGCACGACTCCAACACCCTCATTAAGTTTGCCGATGACACAACAGTGGTAGGCCTGATCACCGACAACAACGAGACAGCCTATAGGGAGGAGGTCAGAGACCTGGCCGTGTGGTGCCAGGACAACAACCTCTCCCTCAACGTCATCAAGACAAATGAGATGATTGTGGAATACAAGAAAAATAAGAGGACCGAGCACGCCCCCATTCTCATTGTCGGGGCTGTAGTAGAGCAGATTGAGAGCTTCAAGTTCTCTGGTGTCCACATCACCAACAAATTAACATGGTCCAAGCACACCAAGACAGTCGTGAAGAGGGCAAGACAAAACCTATTCCCCCTAAGGAGACTGAAAAGATTTGGCATGGGTCCTCAGATCCTCAAAAGGTTCTACAGCTGCACCATCGAGAGCATCCTGACTGGTTGCATCACTTCCTGGTGTAGCAACTGCTCGGCCTCCGACTGCAAGGCACTACTTAGGGTAGTGCGTATGGCCCAGTACATCACTGGGGCCAAGCTTCCTGCCATCCAGGACCTCTATACTAGGCGGTGTCAGAGGAAGGCCCTAAAAATTGTCAAAGACTCCAACCACCCTAGTCATAGACTGTTCTCTCTGCTACCGCACGGCAAGCGGTACCGGAGCGCCAAGTCTAGGTCCAAGAGGCTTCTTAACAGCTTCTACTCCCAAGCCATAAGACTCCTGAAAATCTAATAAAATGTCTACCCAGACTATTTGCATTGCCCCCCCTTTTACGCTGTTGCTACTCTCTGTTTATTATCTATGCATAGTCACTTGAATAACTCTACCTACATGTACATATTGCCTCAATTACCTCGACTAACCGGTGCCCCCGCACATTGACTCGGTACCGGTACCCCCCTGTATATAGCCTCCCTACTGTTATTTAATTTAATTATTTGTTACTTCTATTTCGTATAATTTTATATTGTATTTTTTTGTGATTTGTTTGGATATTTTTTCTTAAAACTGCATTGTTGGTTAAGGGCTTGTAAGTAAGCATTTCACTGTAAGGTCTACACCTGTTGTATTCGGCGCATGTGACAAATACAATTTGATTTGATTTGGTAAAGAAATCAGCAGTTGCTCTTGGCATTTTGCACATAGGGCCAAATGGCACACATAAACTCAGTCCAAGATGATGACACAAAGACATTCAAAGCTGCACTGCAGGAGGAATACAAAGACCCGGGAAAACTGAAAGACTTCCAGTTAGGTATTCATGAGACTGTCACACCTGTTGCACCTCCAGTACCATTCAGTGTCAGGAAGCTAGTTGAAGAGAAGAAGAAGAACGAGCTAGAGGAAGAAGAAGAAGAACATGGATGTTATTGAGGAAGTGAATGGACCTACACCATGTGTGTCCCCATTAGTTGTAGTACACAAGAAAACCGGTGACATCAGGATGTGTTGACATGCGTAGAGCAAATTAATCTGTTGTGCAACACCCCATCGAAGAGATCCTGGAGGACGTCAGGAGCCCTGGTCTTCTCGAAACTGGACCTTAAGTGGGGATATCATCGGATCGAACTGAAACCTGAGTCTCGTTCCCTGACCACATTTGTGACTCACACAGGTTTGTGGTGCTACAAGAGACTAATGGTCTCCTCTGCTCCAGAGACATATCAGCACATCATCACATCCTAACCCTACAAGGCATCGAGGGGGTCCACAACACCTCAGATTATATCACTGTGTTTGGGAGGAACACACAAGAACACAACAAATGGCTACAGGAGTGGGGGCTCACCCTCGACAGTGACAAATGTGAATTCCGACTGACAGAGTTCATGGGCCACGTTCTCTCGAAGAACGGCATCGGAGCAGCACAGTCAAAGGTGGAGGCGTTGCAGAACACACGTAGGCCGACAAATGCTACTGAAGTATGGCGTTTCTTAGGACTAGTGAACTACTGTGGCAGATTTATCCCTAATCTGGCAACCACATCCGAACCGCTGAGAAGACTCACAAAAGCATCATGCAAATGGACATGGGGAGATGAACAAGAATCACCATTTAACGCGCTGAAGAACGCACTGGCCAGTTCACACAACATGGCCTACTTCAATCAAGATGCAGAGACACACGTGATTGTGGATGCTAGTCCAGTGGGGCTAGGGGCTATCTTGAGTCAGAAGCAAAAAGATGGTTCACACAGGCCAGTGTACTACGCTAGCCGTGCTCTCACAGATGTAGAGCGACGCTATTCTCAGACTGAAAGAGAGGCACTCGCCATAGTCTGGGCGTGCGAGAAGTTTAATGTGTTTCTCTATGGCAAAGACTTTGTAATGGTAACTGACCACAAGCCTTTAGAGACTATTTATTCTCCAAAATCCAAACCACCAGCGAGGATCGAGAGTACAGAGGGCACTGAGAATGCAGCCTTACAGATTCAAGGTTGTATACAAGCCTGGGCCTCAGAATTTACATTTACATCATTTAGCAGACGCTCTTATCCAGAGCCACTACAGTAGTGAGTCATTTAGCAGACGCTCTTATCCAGAGAGACTACAGTAGTGAGTCATTTAGCAGACACTCTTATCCAGAGCCACTACAGTAGTGAGTCATTTAGCAGACGCTCTTATCCAGAGCCACTACAGTAGTGAGTCATTTAGCAGACACTCTTATCCAGAGCGACTTACAAATTGGTGCATTCACCTTATGATAGCAAGTGGGACAACCACCTTTAAAAAAAAAAAAAGAAGGATTACTTTATACTATTCCAGGTATTCCTTAAAAAGGTAGGGTTTCAAGTGTCTCCGGAAGGTGGTCAGTGACTCCGCTGTCCTGGCGTCGTGGGGGAGCTTGTTCCACCATTGGGGTGCCAGAGCAGCGAATAGCTTTGACTGGACTGAGCGGGAACTGTGCTTCCGTAGAGGTAGGGGAACCAGCAGGCCAGAGGTGGATGAACGTAGTGCCCTCGTTTGGGTGTAGGGTCTGATCAGAGCCTGAAGGTAAGGAGGTGTCGTTCCCCTCACAGCTCCGTAGGCAAGCACCATGGTCTTGTAGTAGATGCGAGCCTCAACTGGAAACCAGTGGAGTGTGCGGAGGAGCGGGGTGACGTGAGAGAACTTGGGAAGGTTGAACACTAGACGGGCTGCGGCGTTCTGGATGAGTTGTAGGGGTTTAATGGCACAGGCAGGGAGCCCAGCCAACAGCGAGTTGCAGTAATCCAGACGGGAGATGACAAGATGACAAGTGCCTGGATTAGGACCTGGCCGCTTTCTGTGTAAGGTAGGGTGGTACTCTGCGAATGTTGTAGAGCATGAACCTGCAGGATCAGGTCACCGCTTTGATGTTAGCGGAGAACGACAGGGTGTTGTCCAGGGTCACGCCAAGGTTCTTTGCACTCTGGGAGGAGGAGTTGTCAACTGTGATGGCAAGAATGCAGCCGACTCACTGTCACGGTTGACTCTGAACCCTCCGGCATCTCTACACTAAGGGGCCGACCACATCTACTACGTAGCCAAACACGCGTGATCACGCCACGAGCAGCTCAGAAACAGACTTTGATGTTAGCATCAGGGGATAGTAAAAACAAAAGCGTGGCCAAACATTGATAAAGATGTTGAACTGCTGGTGAAGTCCTGTCCAGCATGTCAAGTCAACGGCACACCACCAAAGCAGGTCCCCACAGTCAGAACAGAGCTACCAACTAAACCATGGCAGATCCTAGCCATTGACATTTGTGTGGGTCGTTTCCAACAGGAGAACACCTCCTCGTTACAACAGACTACTACTCCAGATGGGTTGATGTGAGTATCCTAAACCGCATCACCACCGCCACTATAATAGGAAGAGGGCCATGTGACATGTTTATTTTGTGAAACTGTCGATACAACCACAGTCAGAACAATGGACTACAAGTGACAGAGACACTGTCACTTGTAGTCCAGGCAGAGCCTGACACACTGCCCAGACAAGTGCCTGCACGGTACCGGAGCGCCATGTCTAGGTCCAAAAGGCTTCTCAACAGCTTCTACCCCCAAGCCATAAGACTCCTGAACAGCTAATCATGGCTACCCGGACTATTTGCACTGCCCCCCCACGCCATCCTTTTTACGCTGCTGCTACTCTGTTAATTATTTATGCATAGTCACTTTAACTCTACCCACATGTACATATTACCTCAATTACCTCGACTAGCCGGTGCCCCCGCACATTGACTCTACACCGGTACCCCCCTGTATATATAGCCTCCCTACTGTCACTTTATTTTACTGCTGCTCTTTAGTTATTTGCTTTTATTTTTTTACTTAACACTTTTTTTTTATAAAAAAAAAAAATGCATTGTTGGTTAAGGTAAGTAAGCATTTCACTGTAAAGTCCACACCTGTTGTATTCGGCGCATGTGGCAAATAACATTTGATTTGATTTGATCATCAAGATTTATTTGATATATTCGCCTTTGGGAATATTTGATCAATAGATTGTTATGACATCACCTTTCAGAGTTGTGTGCCCATAGAGATAAATTAATCAATCAATTATATCTCTTTACCTCTGATAAATCAATGTGTTTATCTTTGATCGTGACTCTGTAGCTCAGCTGGTAGAGCACGGCGCTTGTAACGCCAAGGTAGTGGGTTCGATCCCCGGGACCACCCATACACAAAAATGTATGCACGCACAACTGTAAGTCGCTTTGGATAAAAGCGTCTGCTAAATGGCATATTATTTATTATTACTCTCAGTGCTCTACACATTGGAACGTCCTGTAGATTTAGGGGTGAGGTTAGGGGTTAGAAGCCTCGTCCCTCTGTACTTTCTGAGTCTCAGGTAAGGATCATTAGAATTGGAATGTTAGGGTTCTACTCTCACCTGCCTCCATTATGACATCACGTTGAGCTCAGAGTGTTGCTGCTCTCATTGGCTCTCTGGTCTACCTCCATTATGACATCACTGTGAGGTCACAGCAGGGGTGTTTCAGACAGTAAGTGGGTGTGCCTGTAAGCATTTGAATCACAGACTCGGAGAGATGGAAGAGAAAGGAGACATGACTACAGGCTCGGCATGTGAAGGCAAGAATACAACACCCTTACTTCTATAGGCTACTGTTACCTTTAAAAGGCTCTCTCCCTTTTACTCTCTCTCCTTTACTCTCTCTCTCCTTTACTCTCTCTCCTTTTCTCTCTCTCTCCTTTACTCTCTCTCTCCTTTACTCTCTCTCTCTCCTTTACTCTCTCTCCTTTACTCTCTCTGCTTTACTCTCTCTGCTTTACTCTCTCTGCTTTACTCTCTCCTAGTGGCGGTCAGTGCCATTTATGATGATGTCATTCATATTCCATTCACCCAGTTAAATGTAACATCAATAGGTTTAGGCTACTACATGATACTCACATTTCCCTATACCCATCATGAGCTTGCTGCAACCTAGCCTATGAATTAAAGTTTACAACAGGTTGAGAGAACAATTTTGAGATGACAGACAGTGACACATTTAATACCGCTTGGCACTCTCTCGCCTGCATCTAGCTGATCTAGGGTGTAATCATTAGTCCAACATTTGCAAACAAGAGTTTCTATTGGACAAATTCAGGTATTTTTTATCCCCGTTTCGTTTGCTTCCGTTTAAGAAAACTTTTTTTAACAGAATCAGCGGGATGAAGACTCCCCTGATCACTCAGCCACGTTGTATTCCTTCTAGCCCCTCTCCTCCTCTCACCTTCCCTTCGCCTTCTAGCCCCTCTCCTCCTCTCACCTTCCCTTCGCCTTCTAGCCCCTCTCCTCCTCTCACCTTCCCTTCGCCTTCTAGCCCCTCTCCTCCTCTCACCTTCCCTTCGCCTTCTAGCCCCTCTCCTCCCCTCACCTTCCCTTCGCCTTCTAGCCCCTCTCCTCCTCTCACCTTCCCTTCGCCTTTAGCCCCTCTCCTCCCCTCACCTTCCCTTCGCCTTCTAGCCCCTCTCCTCCTCTCACCTTCCCTTCGCCTTCTAGCCCCTCTCCTCCTCTCACCTTCCCTTCGCCTTCTAGCCCCTCTCCTCCCCTCACCTTCCCTTCGCCTTCTAGCCCCTCTCCTCCCTCTCACCTTCCCTTCGCCTTCTAGCCCCCTCTCCTCCTCTCACCTTCCCTTCGCCTTCTAGCCCCTCTCCTCCTCTCACCTTCCCTTCGCCTTCTAGCCCCTCTCCTCCTCTCACCTTCCCTTCGCCTTCTAGTCCCTCTCCTCCTCTCACCTTCCCTTCGCCTTCTAGCCCCCTCTCCTCCTCTCACCTTCCCTTCGCCTTCTAGCCCCTCTCCTCCTCTCACCTTCCCTTCGCCTTCTAGCCCCTCCTCCTCTCACCTTCCCTTCGCCTTCTAGCCCCTCTCCTCCTCTCACCTTCCCTTCGCCTTCTAGCCCCTCTCCTCCTCTCACCTTCCCTTCGCCTTCTAGCCCCTCTCCTCTCCTCCTCTCACCTTCCCTTCGCCTTCTAGCCCCTCTCCTCCTCTCACCTTCCCTTCGCCTTCTAGCCCCTCTCCTCTCCTCCTCTCACCTTCCCTTCGCCTTCTAGCCCCTCTCCTCCTCTCACCTTCCCTTCGCCTTCTAGCCCCCCTCCTCCCCTCACCTTCCCTTCGCCTTCTAGCCCCTCTCCTCCTCCCACCTTCCCTTCGCCTTCTAGCCCCTCTCCTCCTCTCACCTTCCCTTCGCCTTCTAGCTCCTCTCCTCCTCTCACCTTCCCTTCGCCTTCTAGCCCCTCTCCTCCTCTCACCTTCCCTTCGCCTTCTAGCCCCTCCTCCTCTCACCTTCCCTTCGCCTTCTAGTCCCTCTCCTCCTCTCACCTTCCCTTCGCCTTCTAGCCCCTCTCCTCCTCTCACCTTCCCTTCGCCTTCTAGCCCCTCTCCTCCTCTCACCTTCCTTCGCCTTCTAGCCCCTCTCCTCCTCTCACCTTCCCTTCGCCTTCTAGCCCCTCTCCTCCTCTCACCTTCCCTTCGCCTTCTAGCCCCTCTCCTCCTCTCACCTTCCCTTGCCTTCCTAGCCCATCTCCTCCTCTCACCTTCCCTTCGCCTTCTAGCCCCTCTCCTCCTCTCACCTTCCCTTCGCCTTCTAGCCCCTCTCCTCCTCTCACCTTCCCTTCGCCTTCTAGCCCCTCTCCTCCTCTCACCTTCCCTTCGCCTTCTAGCCCCTCTCCTCCTCTCACCTTCCCTTCGCCTTCTAGCCCCTCTCCTCCTCTCACCTTCCCTTCGCCTTCTAGCCCCTCTCCTCCTCTCACCTTCCCTTCGCCTTCTAGCCCCTCTCCTCCTCTCACCTTCCCTTCGCCTTCTAGCCCCCTCTCCTCCTCTCACCTTCCCTTCGCCTTCTAGCCCCTCTCCTCCTCTCACCTTCCCTTCGCCTTCTAGCCCCTCTCCTCCTCTCACCTTCCCTTCGCCTTCTAGCCCCTCTCCTCCTCTCACCTTCCCTTCGCCTTCTAGCCCCTCTCCTCCTCTCACCTTCCCTTCGCCTTCTAGCCCCTCTCCTCCTCTCACCTTCCCTTCGCCTTCTAGCCCCTCTCCTCCTCTCACCTTCCCTTCGCCTTCTAGCCCCTCTCCTCCTCTCACCTTCCCTTCGCCTTCTAGCCCCTCTCCTCCTCTCACCTTCCCTTCGCCTTCTAGCCCCTCTCCTCCTCTCACCTTCCCTTCGCCTTCTAGCCCCTCTCCTCCTCTCACCTTCCCTTCGCCTTCTAGCCCCTCTCCTCCTCTCACCTTCCCTTCGCCTTCTAGCCCCTCTCCTCCTCTCACCTTCCCTTCGCCTTCTAGCCCCTCTCCTCCTCTCACCTTCCCTTCGCCTTCTAGCCCCTCTCCTCCTCTCACCTTCCCTTCCGCCTTCTAGCCCCTCTCCTCCTCTCACCTTCCCTTCGCCTTCTAGCCCCTCTCCTCCTCTCACCTTCCCTTCGCCTTCTAGCCCCTCTCCCTCCTCTCACCTTCCCTTCGCCTTCTAGCCCCTCTCCTCCTCTCACCTTCCCTTCGCCTTCCTAGCCCCTCTCCTCCTCTCACCTTCCCTTCGCCTTCTAGCCCCTCTCCTCCTCTCACCTTCCCTTCGCCTTCTAGCCCCTCTCCTCCTCTCACCTTCCCTTCGCCTTCTAGCCCCTCTCCCTCCTCTCACCTTCCCTTCGCCTTCTAGCCCCTCTCCTCCTCTCACCTTCCCTTCGCCTTCTAGCCCCTCTCCTCCTCTCACCTTCCCTTCGCCTTCTAGCCCCTCTCCTCCTCTCACCTTCCTTCGCCTTCTAGCCCCTCTCCTCCTCTCACCTTCCCTTCGCCTTCTAGCCCCTCTCCTCCTCTCACCTTCCCTTCGCCTTCTAGCCCCTCTCCTCCTCTCACCTTCCCTTCGCCTTCTAGCCCCTCTCCTCCTCTCACCTTCCCTTCGCCTTCTAGCCCCTCTCCTCCTCTCACCTTCCCTTCGCCTTCTAGCCCCTCTCCTCCTCTCACCTTCCCTTCGCCTTCTAGCCCCTCTCCTCCTCTCACCTTCCCTTCGCCTTCTAGCCCCTCTCCTCCTCTCACCTTCCCTTCGCCTTCTAGCCCCTCTCCTCCTCTCACCTTCCCTTCGCCTTCTAGCCCCTCTCCTCCTCTCACCTTCCCTTCGCCTTCTAGCCCCTCTCTCCTCTCACCTTCCCCTTCGCCTTCTAGCCCCTCTCCTCCTCTCACCTTCCCTTCGCCTTCTAGCCCCTCTCCTCCTCTCACCTTCCCTTCGCCTTCCTAGCCCCTCTCCTCCTCTCACCTTCCCTTCGCCTTCTAGCCCCTCTCCTCCTCTCACCTTCCCTTCGCCTTCTAGCCCCTCTCCTCCTCTCACCTTCCCTTCCCTTCTAGCCCCTCTCCTCCTCTCACCTTCCCTTCGCCTTCTAGCCCCTCTCCTCCTCTCACCTTCCCTTCGCCTTCTAGCCCCTCTCCTCCTCTCACCTTCCCTTCGCCTTCTAGCCCCTCTCCTCCTCTCACCTTCCCTTCGCCTTCTAGCCCCTCTCCTCCTCTCACCTTCCCTTCGCCTTCTAGCCCCTCTCCTCCTCTCACCTTCCCTTCGCCTTCTAGCCCCTCTCCTCCTCTCACCTTCCCTTCGCCTTCTAGCCCCTCTCCTCCTCTCACCTTCCCTTCGCCTTCTAGCCCCTCTCCTCCTCTCACCTTCCCTTCGCCTTCTAGCCCCTCTCCTCCTCTCACCTTCCCTTCGCCTTCTAGCCCCTCTCCTCCTCTCACCTTCCCTTCGCCTCTAGCTCCCTCTCCTCCTCTCACCTTCCCTTCGCCTTCTAGCCCCTCTCCTCCTCTCACCTTCCCTTCGCCTTCTAGCCCCTCTCCTCCTCTCACCTTCCCCTTCGCCTTCTAGCCCCTCTCTCCTCCTCTCACCTTCCCTTCGCCTTCAGCCCCTCTCCTCTCACCCTTCCCTAGCCCCTCTCCTCCTCTCACCTTCCCTTCGCCTTCTAGCCCCTCTCCTCCTCTCAC